>NC_051210.1:37913715-38213715 GCF_015220075.1 Falco rusticolus | reverse complement strand
TATACTCCTATTAAACATGAAAAATACTTTTTTTTTTTCAAAGAAAGCATACTACACTCTCTGATTTGCAAAGAAAAACAGATGCATTTTTGCACACATAAAAAACAAAGAAAATCCTAGCATTCCTTTATGGCTACATAAATTAGACAAGGCTAAAAGTTTCCTCTTGAAGTTATCATAAAAAAATAATTTATCTGAATGACATCCCTTAATTCTTCCATTCTCTTTTTCTAGTTGTGCATTATCATTAGAAATGTAATGCATATACTACTGAGACTGCTGCATTCAATAAGCATAGCTTAGGAGAGCACATAAGGCTTCTGCACTGTCTGAGGCAAATTGATGAACAGGAGATTCTGAAAATTAAAATCAGCATATACAGCATATACATAGATAAAACTATGTCGACATAATCTTAATTATCTACCTAAAATTATTTAGTTTGTTTACAGCATACCACTGCATGTCAAACGAATATGGTTTATGATGTAGCTTAAGTAAATCAATATACAAAACCAGATTGACAGTCTTGTTAAGAAAAAATCAAGTTTGTGCAAAGGAAGTTCATAAGACTGTGGCCAATATGCAGTTTATGTTGACTGAAAGCACAAGCTCATTTTCACTGCTTTGAAGACAGGAGACTATCTCACAGGCAACTCATATTTAAATGTATCCATATAAAGTTCATACACATGTACACATGAAACACACTTATATGTAGTAGGTATGTAAACACACACCCAAATCAACATTATATTAGCTCAGAAAGAACTCCCTTGAATAAAGAATCAGTTGGTCTGAATTAGTTTTTTTGCAGTAGTTGTGTTCGGTATGGTGGGGATGGAGTTGCTGTGCTTTCGGAGCTAGAAAGGTGGCGGTAACGCACCAGTGTTTTGGCTACTGCTGAGCAGCACTCACAGAGTCCAACACACCCCCTCACCAGCCGGATGAGGGTGGACAAGATCTTGTGAGAAGCCATAACCAGGACAGCTGACCAAAACTGGCCAAAGGCATATTGCATACCATATGTCGGCTCAGCAATAAAAGCTAAGAGAAAGGACGAGAGGCGACACTTTTTATGATGATCTTTGCCTTCCAGAGCAACCACGATGCATACTGAAGACCTGCTTTCCAGCAAGCGGTTGGACATCGCCTGTTGATGGGACGTAGAGAATAACATCTTTTGTTTTCTTTTGATTCTGTGCGTGAGCCTTTGCTTTTGCTTTATTAAACTGCCTTTATTTTGACCCATGAGGTTTTTTTCATCTTATTTTCTCCCTGCCCTGTCCTGCTGAACAGGGGAATGATAGAGCAATTGGTGGGCACCTGGCATTCAGCTAAGGTGAACTCACCACAGTGGTTTTTTTATGTAGGTCAGAGTTTAAATAGATGGCAAAGGCAGTGGTGGAGATCTGATATGCTACCTTTGCTGCTCATGCTATAACAGGTCTATAGGTTCAGCACTTTTCCCCAATGTTAAATTCACTTTGCAGCACACAAAAAGTTAATTGAAGTACTTTACAGACCTTTAAAGTTTAAATTAATTATTATTTAAAGAAAATAATTAGGAGAACAATAAATTTCCGTTAATCAGTCCAGCTCAGGAAGCTAGTCATTGCTCCTTAAAAGGAGAAGACATGTCAAGGACAGTGGATGTCAATAAGGAAATACAAGCAAATTCTGCAAAAATGAGGTTTCATCAGAAAATTTACTTGGAATTCATGCCTTTAATATTATCATAGGGAAAGTCTAAAATATTTGGAATCTGACTTACAGTACTTCAATGGCTGCCAGATTTTTCCAATCAAAGTTCGAATTGCTTGTTTCCATATCAAATGCTACCTTTTTTAAAAATATCAAATTCTGGGTTTCTGTCTGCCTCTAATTAGTGAACTAAAGCACCTATTAATGTTATTCACTGGACACAATGCTCCCATCCAATATTACTACAAAATTGAAGGTGTTGATTTCAACTTAGTGTACAGGAAAAAACCCAAACTATTTCTTAAGGACATTGCCCATTAGGTCAAGTGAAGGAAATAGTGTGAACAAGAGGAAAAGAAAGAGCAAAGGATAATTATTTCTAGTAGTGTTGGCTTTGCTTCTGAAACAGTGGTTCCTTGCCTTTACCCAGGTTCTGCCAAGGACTGCAGAAAAGCTGTCACCTACTAGGATCAGTTCACTGCAAATGGGAGTGTAATTTACAACTTTATCTACAGATCACTCTGCTATTACAAACACAGCTGATAGTTTAACTCCAAAGACAGGTTTGAAGAACTGGTTAGTAACAGAGTCTGAATGGCTAACCAGCCATCAATTTGCCAGGATAGCAGCAAATTACATGACATGAATGTGTACTTATTTTTCACAAAGCCAGGTGCAATGGGGCTCTTACTTCCCATCAGACAGTACAGTCCTGGTTCTTACAACATTTCCACTCTTCTTTACCAAGTTTGGAACAACACCTTCTCCTGTTGAGCTGTGGGATTATGTTTAACTATAAATTAGGCAGCTGGGTGTTACATTATAAGACTTAATTTAAGAATGAGAACAATATTTTCAAAACAGAAAAGATAAGATCATGCATCTTATATCATGTCTGAACTCTGACATACAGGGAAAAAGTCCTGCAGCACAGACAGGGATTCTAATTACCACACTGAGATGATTAAAATTATTAAACTAAACAAAAACTATAGATGACAAACAAGAAAGATCACCTAAGACATGTAACCATATTTTACTGTCTAAGAGTCATGGATTTTTTTTAGCAACAAACATTGAGCTTCTACTATACAATCTGATCTTTGCAATTTATTTAGGAGAGAATGACCAATTGCTTTTGTATGGTTATATTTTGATTTGGGTTCAGCTCTTAAAAGATGATGGTTTTCTCTGTTTCATAATTGAGATGGTTACATTCCTTGCTTAGGAGGCAGTGTGGCACTAAGATATATTTGAATGTTCCACTGAGATCTTAGGTCATGAGTACTACTGAATCTAGATGAACATCCAGAGGAAACAAGAATTTTCTTTCCTGGTATCATTGTAAAAAAAATTCATGGAAGTCAGCAAACTTACTTTGTGTGCACTCAACTCTTTGGTCCAGGTCATTTACAAAAACACTGAAGAGAACTGGCCCTAAAATTGAGCCCTGGGGAAGAGCACTAGAGACTGTCTACCAGGCCAAATTCCTGGAAATCACTAATATCTGATTTTTAATGGCAACAGAAAAAGAATTTTAAAAAAAGAAATCTTTCACAGATGTATTGGGACCAGCCCATAGCATGTTTTTAATTTTTGTTTTGTGATGTTACATCCTGTATTGCTAGTGGTCACAGTCATAGACCCATCCTGACTCTTCTGGACAAATATTCCTATCCCTCTATTATCATTATAATTATTACTGTAATTATTATTATTTATTATTATTAATTATCCCTTCATATTCTTGACATCATGTAAGATTAATCATCAGCATATGACCACATGGTAGGTAGAAAGACTGCTCCCCATCTCTGGGAACATGGACTAGCACAAGCTTTTTACTAGTCATTTGCTGGACTAACAATCATCTATAATTCCTTCTATCAAATGAATGATCATTCTGAATAATATATTTGAATATCTTAGTCTGATGATTTGGAAGACTGAGGGGTATAAAAGCAGGTAGTATAATTTGATATATGTCAAAATAGAAACACAGTCTTCATTTCATCTTTTCATACCCCTTCATACAATGACAGAGTTGTGAGATGCATTTAGGACTTTTTTTTTCAGCAGTGCAAGCACGTTTATGCTACTCAGCTGTGAGTAGCTTATTATGAGCTACTTTGTCAATGGTATTTTTAGGTAGTGAGTTTATCATAAAGAGCAAAATCACTATTATACAGTAATGGTGCTCCTGTCTCTTTTTGTCTTGACAAAACATCTCCCTCAGCCTACAGGCACCCCTCATTATGACGGGAAGACAGCACAACCTGTAATACATAATGATCTTTGAGATGACAAGAAACTTTGATAATTGGGAATATCAAGTAGCTATTGTCAAAGTACTGTCTCAAACCTACAGCCTACTAGATTGTTTCTGAAATTTTCTTAAAAGAGAAAATAATTTGTAGAATCCTATTTTAATATGGGTAGGTAATTAACAGGGCTTCAGAACTGAAAAAAACAAAAGACGACATTACGAAGGCAGCATCAGATGGATAAGAGCTACGATGGTATACAAAGTAGGCAGCTTTACATGTCTTCACAGCTTTATAATGATATGGAGAAATAGTGTGAAATGGGGACAATGGACATCGATTGTGATTGTATATGTCTGCTCAAGGAATGTGGGTATGGTGACTGGTCATGGGTGCGGTGTCTGGTCACATAGGCACACAGCCTTGAGGAGACGCCTGCCCTTCTTCCTCTAACAAAGGGGCTATTTATAAAAAGGATGAGAAAAGGATGAGAGACATTCCAATGTTATCTAGAGGGAGTGCTAAGTCTCCTTGCTGGAGAAGATCGGATGGTCACAAGAACATGAATCACCTACAAACCTGCAAGACCACCACATTCCAGGCAACAGACTGATAAGCTAATTAACATACGAAGCGGGGTTTAGGTAACGAATATGTATAGGCGTTAATTGAATATTCATTTGTTTTATTGTATAAATGTGAGATGGTTCCTCACTTCGGGTATGCACGTTAGGATCCCCTGTGCATCCAGCGCTGCCAATGAAGGATACTTAATCACTAAGAAATTTTGACTTACTTCTTTAAATCAATAATTATACATATATTTTCTAAATCACTAAAAGAAATTCCATTTTATATCAGTGTTGACAGACAAAAGATGGATGTTTTACAAAAGCAAGACTTGTGTCTCATTTATTCGTAATGAATACTGAGAATTCCTATCATTAGCGAAGAGCAAATCCAGTCAAAGGAAACAGGAAATATTGTATAAGGCTTTTAACAAATTTCCCAAAAACATTAAGTAGAGGCTGTGGAAGTGCTCTCAGTTCTATTTGCAGTTTCAACTGGGTAGCACTTAATCCTACTAGTCTCCTGATCACTCTGACTACTCCAGCAAGAGTAGTCTGGAGGTTTAACAAAATCTGTCTCCTTACAGGTAAAAAAACATACTTGGAAAGTAGCTCACACTCCTAATTAATGGTGTGATATTTTGTCATTCTACCAGTTATTATTACCTCAATGGAAAAATGAGTGATTTCAAAGTACGACTTTATTCATGTATTACATTTTTTTCCACAAAACCCAAACATTTATAATTATAAAGAAAATCCTGCCCTCCCATTCATATCATGGGTGAATGGTACAGAAAAGGAACATTCACTAAGGTTATTGTCATCTTTGTGAGGTATGACTTCAGAAATAACTTCTTGTCTAATCTAAAACTGTAAAGATCTTTTCAAAGCATAAGAAGACAGCACAGGTTATTAGCAGCTGGGGAGAAAATTTAAAGACTGATTAATCTGAGGATTTTTCTTTCACGATCCACTTCTTAAAATGAAGGGAAAAAACCCCACCCAATTACAGAAAGATCACCTTCTGGAAAAAGGCTTTCATTACTGAAATCTCAGCCAGCATAGGAATCTATTTTCCTTTAAAGAGAATATAGACATTATTAACTTGTTCTCTTCACTGCTGCTTTTTATAATGAAAGTTTCATAACTACTGCAGTTATAAAACTTCCAAATACTGAACTTCATCACAAGCTAGAAACAGATGAAAAATAAATCAGCTATAGCAGAGAAATTTCTGTTACTGGCAGTCTTTCATGTGACTTGAACTACAATATGGTAGAAACTATCTTACTACCTGTAAAATAATTTGTAGTATTGCAGTTTCAGTAAACAGAGTCCTTAAAGGCTATGAAGAAGATGAGTTAGAAGGCACCAGAATTTTTATCACCCAAGTTCTGTTTGGCTCTCACACAGCTTGAATTACAGAAATCCAGTCAATCAAGTAGGAAATAATACATATCTAGTATTAACATATACACATGCGTTTACATTTACCCAGAAAAAAGATGTTTCAGCTTTGTATTTTCAGAAGCCTTCTTGTGTAATTAATCTAGGTAGGCTTTCCCCCAGCTAGTAATTCTAAGTAACAGTTCTGTGTCAAGATAGAACAAGTCCTGTGTTTACTGGATGCGGTGGGAAACCTAGGGACAAAAGGTGAGGAGAAGGCTGAGGTACTCAATGCCTTCTTTGCCTCAGTCTTTAATAGTAAGACCAGTTGTTCTTCAGGTACCCAGCCCTCTGGGCTGGAAGACAGGGACCAGAAGCAGAATGAAGTTTCCATAATCCAAGGGGAAATGGTCAGCAGCCTGCCATGGGTCTCGATGGGACCCTCCCAAGGGCACTGAGGGAGCTGACAGAAGTGCTCACCTAGACACTTTCAATCATTTATGAGCAGTCCTGGCTAACTGGGGAGGTCCCAGAAGACTGGAGGTTAGCAGGTGTGACACCCATCTACAAGAAGGGCCAAGAAGGAGGATCTGGGGAACTACAGACCTGTCAGTCTGACCTCAGTGCCAATGAAGGTTATGGAGCAGATCATCCTGAGTGCCATCATGAAGCACATAGCCAACAACAAGGTGATCAGGCCCAGACAGCATGGGTTTATGAAAGGCAAGTCCTGCTTGACTAACCTGAACCCCTTCTATGATGAAACAGAACAAGATCTTGAAAAGATTAGTCAGGATGAGTTTGGTACAATGCTCTGGGTGATGCTCTGTTTATGCTGAGAAAGGAATGTACTCTGAATAATTAGGAAAGGTTCCACTGACTGTGTTAAAGGAATGTACTCTGAATAAGAAAAGGTTCCACTGTATATGTTAAAGCTAGGAATGTACCACTGAAAATGTTAAAGTAAAGGAATGTACTCTGAATGATTTGAAAAGATAAGGTGGGCACTTGAAGGAGATAAGGCGACCATGAGTCAGGAAATCGTTGAACAGGGAAAGCTGAAAGGTTTACTCCACCTAGATTCCACCTATTATGAATGGAATGATTAGGTGTCAAAATCAAATGAATATGTATGTAAAGATGCTGTAACCTCTCACAAAAACCTGTATATATTACCTAACTTTGGTGGAGTGATCCCCCATGCACCCAGTGCTGCCAAATAAAGATAACCTCCGCTCACTCGAATATTGGTGACTGATTCTTTAAATCACTAGCTTGTCCAGTGCAAATTGGCTAGCTCCACAATTTTGCACAAAATAAATACCTTTGCTACTTAAAGACAAAATGCTTCTTCGGGAGACTTAGAAATATCTCTAGAGAGTTACTTTTTAATATTTGTAGCCAGGCTGTATTGTTTGTAACTTTTCCGCACGTTTTATACTTTATAACATTTTATTTGCACATGCCTTTTGCAGACAGTCACTATCACCAGCAATCCAAGAACCTGTATATCTGTTGCACAAATAAAACTGCACTGTTAAGTAGCTAGTCATCGCAGTTTCTCATTGAATGCAACCATACCCTAGAGTGTGGCCATGCTAGTTCATGAGCATGACTGGACTGGCAGCACAGAATGCTGCCAGTGTATCCAGACCCATGGTAGTTTAATATACATATTAAATGCAACTGAACCGATAGTGGTAAATTGGACATCACTTAGAATTTAAAGGTAGCCCCACCCAACCTCCCACATTGGTGGGGAGAGTTGGAAGGCAGGGTGGTGTGGGGGGGTATTTTCTGCTAAATTACTCCATCCCCTTTAACACAACACCCAGTCTACAAGGAAAACAAAATTGGACATATTTATACCATTTGACTTCAGGCATTTGAGTTAAGTGGTCTGAATACAACTTCTCATACACTTGCTTGCTATTTTGACCAGCTATTAGGTTCCTAAAAGGACTTTGAATCATACCAAAACCAGTTAAGTTGTTTGCACAAAGAATTGTCTACATCTTATATCCTAATGCTGTCTTGCGGATGACCTAATATAAGCTTTGTGGCTAACCAGAGCTAAAATATAAGGCAAACCAAAAGCCATGATCAAACGTATCCCTATTTTACTTTTTTGAAAATTCCTTTTAAATCTTGATAAGAAATTAACTTGAACTTACAGCTTTTGATAACCAAGCCCTGATTAAAAAGCAATCCCTCCAACAAATATTGTGCTTAACATTCTCATTTTGTCTGCTAGTTGGAAAGTATATGAGATCTTAAATCATGTCTAAACTAGATGGAAAACAAATAAACAAGCAAACCTAAAAATATATTCTGTATAATAATATTATACACCTGAGTCCCAGTATTAGTATTTTTTAAAATTTTTTTTTAGATGCATATATGTAGTCAAAACTGACTACTATTATTAATAGTTTACAGTAAGTAATTAAGAAGTTTTAAATTCAGTTTTGGAATAATTTGTTTCTCCCTTCCATAGTGGTCTGGAAATCTGCAGCAGATGCTAATAGGTTCATAGGAACCATTTAAAAATGGTGTTCCCTGTATGTGAGCACAAGATCATGGATGCATAAACTGAAGAAGGGCACAAAGAATACCAGAAGTGAAGTCTTTTGCCATGATCTAAAGCTGTTTTGTTATGTGGAAGTGAATGATTTTACTACCATTGCTGGAAATGTTTTCAGTGTCTCCTCCCTCCCTGCCCCCCAACTCCCACCCACCCCCTACTCCCACCCCCTTAGGTCCATGTATGGACTTTTTAAAAAATACTGTCTCTAGAGCATACAAAACTTACCTTGAAAAAAAGAAGGTTTTACATTTCTCAAAATGTATAAAATTAGTCTAAATGGCAGCTACAAATCAGAGAAATGCAAACTCCAGCCCTCTACAAACTTACACTAAAAGGGCTAATTTATTCAATAAAAGTGACAAGTCCCTGCAAGAAGTCATACATTAACTTTGTGGAGAATCAAGTTACAGTATTTCCACAGATTTAAAAGAGATCTGAAAATGAAATTACAGCAGGGAAATAAATTTGTAACTTGATCTGAGGTTTGATAATGCCCCATCTGATATTTCCAAAAGGAGAACAACAGCTAGCGAATTAAAGGCTTTTGCACTCAAATCCATAATCATAGTCTGCACATAGTTTTAATTCCTGAAGTACAAGTCCTTAAGTAAGGAAAATGATTACGTGGCCAGTGCCTTTGACGTATGGAATTAGACTCTTTAACTCGAAAGTTGTAAAGTAGGTATGTTTATTGCACGCAGATGCACGGGGGATCGCTCCTCCACAAGCGTGCATGCCCGAAGTGAGGAACCATCTCACATTTATACAATAAAACAAATGAATATTCAATTAACGCCTATACATATTCGTTACCTAAACCCGCTTCGTATGTTAATTAGCTTATCAGTCCTTTGCCTGGAATGTGGTGGTCTTGCAGGTTTGTAGGTGATTCACGTCCTTGTGACCATCTGATCTTCTCCAGCAAGGAGACTTAGCACTCCCTCCCTCTAGATAGCATTGGAATATCTCTCATCCTTTTCTCATCCTTTTTTAAATAGCCCCTTTGTTAGAGGAAGAAGGGCAGGCGTCTCCTCAAAACTGTAGGCGTCTCCTCAAGGCTGTGTGCCTATGTGACCAGACACCGCACCCATGACTAGTCACCATACCCACATTTCCTTGAGCAGACATATACAATCACGATCGATGTCCATTGTCCCCATTTCACACTATTTCTCCATATCAAGGTAACACCTGATTGAACATGATTTATATGAAAATCCTTTAAGATCTCTGGTTTCTCAGAGATACTTCCTAGAGTAAGAAATAATCCTTTGTTTTGTTCACGTTGTTCATCTGATTTCTGCTTTTCTTTAATAAATGTCTTTTCAAGTGTAGTTTATCTGTGATTTTTCTGCGTCAGATATACATACCAAACTATGAAAGTAAGAATATACCAATGAACATCAGCAATGCAATGAGTAGGATGAAATATATGAAGTATAAAACTCCTTCCTTCATTATGAAGCCAACATTAAAAAAAACAACAACAAAGCAAACAAAAACAAAAACACCCCAATAATCTGTTGGTACTACCTCAGGCAGCAAATTGTTAGAATGCTTTTCAGAGTTGTATGTAGCATGGATCTTGATTAGCTAGAACAATCTTTATGTGGCTGCTGGAGTATCAATGGTAACTATGAAGATGTGTTAAATGTACTGCAAGGCGTTTGTAAAATACTGTGAGTGAAATTCAACTTTGAAAGTCAACTTTCTTATCTGGCCTGGTCACTTAAGCTCCTTTTTCAATCAATAGGCAATTAATAGGTGTGATCAATCTTATCCTAATCAGTATATCTAGAATTAGGCTCAATGGTTTCAGACATCTGCTTTAGGATGAGATGAACTGCACTCTAGTAATGCATACTTTTCTCCATTGATTACAATGGAAATCTCAGGTGACTATATCAGATATGATGTCTGACTTGTAAGTGTTCAGAATTACAGAAATGAGAGAAGTTCAGCTGCCACACTTCTGTGCACTCTTTTATTAGCATATATCCACTTTTTGTATTGTCAATTATGAAACAACAGAACTTCAAAAATTAGAAGAATATTCTGAGCACTGATGATCCACTTACTGCTACAAAATCCATTTTCTATCCATATTTTCTTTGATTCATGACAGAAGGTTTAAAGTGCAGGTGAACTGTAGAACGTGGACATAATCTTATGTAGGTCATCATATCAGAAGGCTATGATGAGTCAATTTTATACTTTTTGGCACTGAAATTTCATTTTTTTTAATATATAGGTGGTGCATAAATTTTTGAAATTTCTAAAAAAATCATTTGAAGGCTCCAAGCTTATTGATCTTTCCAGTTTTCATACTAACCCCTTTATAACTTGTACCACATTGCAAGAATTCAAAAATAAATGTTACCTCAGGTATTTGTGATACATTTCATCTAGTGATTTGATCCATGAAAATTAGTAGCTAGAAAGAATTGTTCCAAATGGAGTTGATGTTACTGCAACCATTGCTAGCACATTCAGGTTCCTATCCTAGGTAAGCCAATATCATGAATTTAGTTGTCATGTGGACATAGTAGAAATTCCTTCTAACCTACTAAATCACCCCTCCAAGATTTGTTTGGCTTAACTCCAGTTACAAGATCCCTTTACTGTTTCTTGCATAGAAGCCTGTGCTAAGATCTCAGATTCTGTGGAACAGCTTTTCAGGCTATGTCTGCATCAGCAGTTAGTGAGGCCTAGTAAGAAGAGATCTGCAGAGCGAAATAGTTGGTGCTGAGAACACAGTGCTTATGCCAGATGTTTTTTGGAGAGTTTTGTACCAGGTATATCCCAGTCTGGTGTCACGTCCCATTCATCTGCTGGCGACTATATTGTATTAGGTTAGTCTTCTGGAGCACGTCTCAATTCAGTTTCATCCAAAATGAGCACAGTTTATGCACCTCAAGACATCTCTGCAGTGCGAACAGAAGAGTAAGTGGAGACAATTGGAAGACTCACCTCAGCAGTGCACTCCTGATCTGAACAAGAATACAAATGCAGGCTCAGACACACACTTTCACCAGGGAAACATTTCACAATAGCAGCCAAAACACTGCACATGGTATATTGACAATTTTGAACATATTTTAGAGCATACTGCATGGGCTTCACCACGCTCTTCCTCTGCTGGTTAAAAATCCAAATGTCTGTTGAGACCCTCAGCAGCAGTACTTCTACATTGTAGAAAAGTTAACATACTGTTATCTGCAGGTATCCAGGTCGTCTTGGCTTGCTGAGACATAAATGTGAACCAGATCATTACATGTAACAATCCAAGTTTTCCTTTTATCCATGTACAGCACATTATCTATTATCTTTCTCAATCCATTAAAGCAAAAGATCTATCACAGGGGTCCTCAAACTTTTTAACCAGGGGGCCGGCGCGGATGCAGTGGCAGGCAGCCATCTGCGGCTGCTTGGTTTCCCCCCCAACCCCCGGCTGGGGGGGCGGGGGGGTCTGTAAATACCGGGGACTGGATTGAGGACCCTGGGGGGCCGTATCCAGCCCGCCGGCTGTAGTTTGAGGGCCCCTGATCTATCACTTTCTCTGATACTATTATCTATCAGTGTTATACAGCAATATGTCTTATTCTTTGCTTAATGCTCCCACTAGTAGCCAATGACTTCAACTGTGAGCTAAAAAATGGGGACCGAATAGAAATTTTACTTACATGACGCTATTCCTCTCTAAATATTGCCCCTCTGCTCTGCCAGTATTTTGTCTCAGGTAGGATGCACATGAGAATTGTTGGCAGTATAATGCCTTACTCTGAAGTTAATGTTAATTTCTCAAATCTAGAACACATATCAATGAGCTTTTCAATAAAATAAGTAGTACTCAACCTTATGTAATATATGAATAAACTCCAAAATATCTGTTAATGACTTAACAATAGATAGTAACAAAACGAGCAGATTTTTTTCTGAATGTATCTCTGTAAACTAAGTTTTCTTCAAAGGACATTATCAATTCCTTTATCTGACAGACAAATATAAGCCTTTTTTTTCTGGTCTGTTAACACTGAGTGAAAAAAGCTTTTGACTAAAGTGATTTTTTTGGAACCTTGATTCAATTTTCAAGGTTGAGTGAGTTGTGGCCTCATCACACTTCATAGTTTGATATCATGTCTTGCATGTGAAACTGGTACACTCAGAACTACCTGAACATCTGTTGTCAGCTTTCAACCTTGACTTAAGCACTTGATTACCTTTGGTAAAATAACTCTACAGAAATTGTATAGTTATATGATAAATTTCTGTATGTGCTCATAAACAAAAATTAGGGCTTTTATAGAATTATCCTTCTGTTTATATTGTATCCTGGTTAAATTTTTTATTTCTCTTCTTTCTTACATGAAAGAAGTCTTGCATTGATAGTGCAATTAATCACTTCTGGATTTGCAGTGATTATAATGAATGTAAATAGGTTTTGATATGCAGAAATTTTTTATTTAACAATATTTAGAGTCACTATTGTGAATTTCATATTAGACATGCTTATCTTTTCCATTGTGTATATATGTATAAAAAAATATGCTGCTATGATCCAGAAAACAATGGTAAGGATACTATGGTAAATCCTTTCTGCAGCATAATGCTATTATACACCTGAATAAAGTTTAATGCCATTAAAGAGCATTTCATGACTACCTTGTCCTCTTGGGTATATGTTTCTTCTAGAATATCTGCTGGACCTAGAATTTCATTGGAATCTGTCTCAGTGGCTTCCTAGAAATCTTTCCCTTATCAGAAGCACTGTTATACTGCTTTTTTGAGAAAACAGCTTCAAAGGTATATTTTTAGAGGGTTTTTTGTTGTTGTTTCTTATGTGGCATTTCCAATCATACTGTATCTCATCTATTTCAGCCTTGTTCTGCTTTTGGCAACATATAGAAAAAGAATATTTTTATAGACTTAGTTGAAAAGACCTGAAAACAAAGTGTCCTTGCTCCTAAGTACTTTGCAATACAGAGAATATTTTGAAAACTCTATTTCACTCATGTTTATCATCAGCTTAACAGCAAAGCATACCAAAACCCATAAGATTTGCTCTTAAGTAGGAATTTTTACAGTAAATTGGTATTGAATGGAGTAGCCTCCACAGTAGTTTCATAGCTGCTGATGAGATTATGTAGCTAAAATAAATTGCAGGAGATAAAGCAGACCTGAAGGACAGAGGCCACTAAAGTACACAAAACTAAGCAAAAGATAAGGAGCCTACTACATACCCACATTATATAGACTTGGAAGGAAACCAAGAGTAGGTGAAGTCAAGAAAAGTAAGGTGAAAGCATATTCTGCTCTATAGATCTATAGGTTGAATGGTAGTTGAGAGGTAAGCAGAATAAGAATGTGGTGATTACAGATGCTGATATGAACAGTTTCACCTGAGTCCACAAGGACTCAAAATGGATTAGGATGAAATTGAAAGAATTACAACCCACAGTTTTTCAGCATATTCAATCAATTTAAGAATGAAAAGCAGAAGGGACATTACAGCCCCACTGAGAGCTGAATAAATGATACTTTAAAAGACATTACACATGGGTGAGTCAAAACATGAAGTGTTTGTTTCCTAAATAAAGCTCTTTGATAAATTTCTTACTGAATTTATTATTTTATTGTCTTAATGCCTATGTCTATAAAAGCAATGAAAAAAGATATTAAAAAAGAAATGAAACTTAGGCATCATTTCCCTCTCTACACTACCATTACAATATATTTTTCCATTTTACTTTTAAAAAAAATAAATATTTGAATCAAAAGATAGAAGGAATAGCTAAATCTATTCTATCTACGTAATTTTAATTCAAAATAATAATTTATGTATTATGTTTACTCTCTTTACCTACATAAAAAATCCAAAGGGTATATGTCTGACTATATGTAATACTAAAATATAGTCTGTTAATTTTAGTTATGTGGATTAGAACTCTGTGACTGGATTTGCTTACATCTATGCTCATAGGTATGAGAATGCTCTAGACGTTAACTAACAAAACCATAATTTGGCATTTTACACAACAGTCATGAATGGTGCACATTGTATTATTCAGTAATACTTGCTTTCCAGATCTGCACAAGTCAGAAATTCCTGGCAGCACTTCACAAAGCTAATTTCTCCATCTTTAGTATCACTTTTTAACACATAAATAAATAATATAAATACTTTATACTTCACTGCCACCTTTCATCTGAAGATATCAAAACACTATCAAAGACATGTAATACAGTGGTGATGGCAAAAAGTATTTCTGTATGCTTGGAAGCATATTTGCTATTTAGTGTTAGAAAAATCCCTGTGGCAACAGAATCATATCAGTAAGAATTTTCAAAGTACTAATGGTGACAAACCATGGAATGATGTTAAAAGTTATAATTTAATCTGGTCAACTTTTGGAAATAGTTTGTAATTATATTTGTATCTATATGCATCCCCTACACCAAGTAGTCTTAGACTGTTGAATAATAGACGAACAATTAGTCACAAATTATTATGTTCAATTATTTACTCAGTTTTCCTTTCAATATCACTAATGATAACATTTCAAGTGAACAAATTTTAAAAAATCATACTAGCAGAGATACAGCAAGCAAAATCCAAAACCACAAATTTTTGGATAAATATTAATTGACACTATTGACAACAGTTTGCATCACTGTCCAGCTATACAAAGGTAGCTTGAGTAGCATAAACTGATAGATTGCCACCTGTTGGGTTTTTTTTAATTATTTTCACTTGCAAAAAGATAGGGGGTGTGGGGGTGTGGGGAGTGTTGTGAGAAAGTCCTTAATTTCAGTTCCTCATTTTCTGTTTTCACATTACCATAGAAATTAGTTAATTTTCATTTTCTGTGTGTCCGGCTCCAAGTCTCTGGATTAAGTTTGTTTCTATTTGTCACAAACTCTTCAGTTTTCACATCTGGACAGTCAATTCTCACCTTGCCACATGATCCATCATTGAAAAACACATTGTAAAACTAAAGTTTCTCAGCTTATTTTTACAGTTAGTGAGAAAATACTTCAGGAAACTACCATTATAGCATATATGGAAACTTTCAGAAAATTCTTGTCTCTCCACAGCTGAACCTTTGTTTCATTCATTGGACTCTAGAGTGCTCTTGAAGAATTAAAACTTCATTAAGTTATTTTTTTCAAGAGGGAATGGAATCCTGGAGCAGACCCATTTACCTGATTCTTAAGGTCTGATAAAACACTTACTGAATTCTATAGTGAACTTTGTACTGAATGTAAAGGGTTTTTAAACAAACCATTTGTTGAACGATTCCCACAAATAATACAATTTTTTTCTTAATATGTATGATAAAAATTCTTGCTTAAACCTAAATGCCTTATTAAGATTCTATTGTATTTTGACATTTACAATAGGTGATCATTTTCCTGGGGGTTAGTAGTTTGTTTTTGAAAAAGAATCACTGACAAGTCAGGCTTTTGAGGGACTGGTTTTGTTCTGAAAACTTCGCTCATTTCAAGATACAGTTGCTGCTAGGGAAAACATAGCTTCTTCCTCAGGCAGAAAAGGACTGTAAGTGGAGGTCAGAAGAATCACAAGCATTATTAATGCAAGTATGTGATCTCCTTCATTAACATTTGCATCTGGAAGGGTTTAAGGGAATAGTAAGTAATCATCAGCCTGTGACTGTGAGAAAAGTTTCAGGAACTCCTCCAACACAACAGCCAAGCATAGCTGTACTTAGAATTAAAAGAAAATTTTTTCACTGTCCAATTAGTAAAAAGTGGTTGTTTCCAGATAGATAATTCTGATTGTTTTAGTAACACAGTGCTGTCCATGAAAATATAGGTACTTTTCAGTGGTCATCAAGGAACTTGCCTTAAATGTTATTCCACTGTGCTACGGTCAGTAATTATTTTCCATAGTTTTACTTCTGATTTCATATACATGTATGTGTGCACACATATGTCATTATGTAAAATAATGTTGTAGAAGATCTACTGCACCAAATTCCCCCAAAAGATCCCTTTCAATTGCAGTTTTTCTGCCTACAATGAACAGTTTGTTATGGAAAACAAGTTCAAATATCAGAATTTCCAGTAAAATTCATGGGTTCAATGAGCACTGGAAAACCAGTCTTCTTTCCTCGTTGCTTTTCTTACTTTCTTTGAAGTACACGGAGCTGAGTGCTGCTTCTTTCTGGCATATACACATCTGTAACCACATTAACTATGTCAGTCACCTAGAGAATCTTAGATATTCTCTTAGGAATGATGAATGAATCATGCTTTTCTCTTTAAACGTAACATTAAGACTAAATTACCAAATTAAGGCTTCTAAACTGAAGTTAACAATAGAGTGAATTAGCAATGGAAGTAAAATCATGTTAATTTCTTGATGTTAAGGGTCATAGTGTGTTCTATATGTACTGTTTCCTTCTCTCAGGCCTCTCATTTTTTTTCACAATCTTATATATTTTTGCAATAAATGTACTAAGTATTGTGGTGTTGCAGTATTTTGTGTAGCCATGCAATTATTCAAGACTAGCCTATTACATGCATAGATAGTAAAGTATCTTATGAGTTCTCTGTATAATTTAAATAACTTAAAGAAAACCTAAGATAGTCAAACAATTACTTTGGTGATCCTGACAAAGAACAACAACATAAAAAGTAAAAGCATTCATCATGTCTATACAAGCAGAAATTATTATTCAAAAGGAAATTAGAATAGCTTTATAGTCTTTCAAAAAACATTGAAAAGTTTCTAGTTAGTGGTCAAGAGAAAGCCCAGTAAGTAGACAGCTAATTGGAATAGACTGTGGGTGGTTTCCTTTCATTACATTTTACACTTAGATGATGCAAAGAAGGGGTTTCAACACTGAAGCTGTTGTTCAACTCTGGAAATACAGAAGTTGTTGAGTCTGTATGGGTTTGAAAATAGCTCTGAAAAGGGAGAATATACTCCTTGGGCACCGAGACAATAACAGGATATGGACCTACAAAGACCATACTAATAATACGTTAGATTGTCATAGGTTTATGAAGCACTGGGAAAAGGCAGGCTGAGGTCAGAAAGGAGGGGAAAAAAATCAAGGATTAAAAGTAAAGGCGGTAATAGTAAAGAGAAGTCTTTGATATCATCAGGATTAGGGTTGGGTCAACATGGCTAATCTGGTGGTCTGCAGAAATGTTAACTGATTACAGACAGATTCTCATGGGTATGGCCTGAAGGACTGTCAATTACATAACTGTGCCAGATATTGACAGTATTTTCATTTACTGTCACCAAAAGTTTTAACCAAATGAAAGCCAAAGCCTTCTTGTACACTGGTTTTCACTCATAATCAGTTTGTGTGACTTTTGTCATACTGTCATCAATACCTCCAATATTTCCTTGGTTTTTTGTTTTTTGTTTTTGTTTTTGTTTTTTGTCTAGGAAATCACCTTTTTTTCAGCTAGCATTATCACCTGCTACGTATTAGCTGTAAAAGGGCTAATTTAGTAATGTATTTCTTAAAGCACTCTGTTCCAATATATCTGAAAGTACATCAGATATGTCATATTGTATGTTCCATAGAACGCTGAAACTCTTTTCAGTGTTACCTATCTTAAAAACACTGAGTACAGAAAAGGTTTGCTATAATGCAACGAGTGTCTTTAATTTAGGAAGATGAACAAATATAGAAATCCCAGAGGTCACAACCTTGCAGGGTACTATGTTTTGTAAACTTGAAATCCATTAATATATATATTATCTTTCTATTTCTACTTTTTTTTTTTCTTTAGCATACTTACATAGTGTTTAAACAAAGTCTCTTTTTTCTTTTTTTCTTTGTTGCTTTCTGTGCTGGTTTTGCTTGGGATAGCATTAATTTTCTACTTCTTCTTAGTAGTGGGTACAGTGCTGTGTTTTGGATTTAGTATAAGAACAACATTAGAAACACACAGATGTTTTAGTTGCCGCTTACTCTAAATCAAGGATCTTCCAGTTTCCCATAGTCTGCCAATGAGCAGATGCGCAAGAAGCTGAGAGGGATCAAAGCCAGGGCAGCTGACCTGAACTAGCCAGAGGAATATTCCATACAACAGAACACCATGCTCTGCAGATAAACTGGGTGGAGTTGACCAGGAACCATTGAGTGCTCCTCAGGGACTGACAGCTTTGGTCCATGGCTGGTGAGTAATTGTAGTGCTGTAGTGTGCATCACTTGTTTTTTCTTGAGTTTTATTCCTGTCTCTTTTTTCCTTTTTATTATTATTTTTAATAGTAACAACAATAATAATAGTAATAATAGCTATTATTGTTAATTGTATACTGTCTTTCAGTTATTAAGCTGGTTTTGTGTCAACTCATGAGTTTTACTTTTTTCCAATTCTCTTCCCCATCCCACAGGGGAGGGAGGAGGGAGCAAGCAGCTGTGTGGTACTCAGTTGCCAGCTGGGTTAAACCATGACAGTTTCCTGATTGTTTCACCATTTGAGGCTTTTCCCCCCTGAGACTCACTATGCTGTTTACTTTGGAGGCTTTAAAGTTACTCCCTCATGCAGATTGTCTCCTAAGTTCTGTGTCTGTAATCAATCTCAAAACTGCGATAAAAAATATCTTCCACCTTTACTGGCTGGAGATATTTATTCTTTGGTACTGGCAAAATTAATATACTGAACTATGGTCAAAATTGTAAAATAGCATATTAATCAGCTGCTCCCACTGATATCAGTAAGATTAACCTGAGGTGAAAAGGTACTAGTCTTTAGAAAACATCTTTTATTAACTGAGTCATTCAAACATTAAAAACATGGAAGTTTTAAAGTAATACATTCCCATTAAGTGAAATGCTAATTTTTAGCATTTAAGAGACTCTTAAATTTAGACCATGGCAACAAACAGATACTAATTATTTTCTAAGGTAACACTTTTTCTCCACAAGCTTTCAGCTCTTATCTTTGAATTTTACAATTGTTTTTATTTAAAGCACAGTGATATTTGAAACAGTACTATTTTGGAAAGGATTAACCATTCCAGAAGGAATTATTCTTTGTGTTTTCCAAAATATAATGACTTTATACCTTCACAAAAAACAGAATGCCAGTGCAATGGATTTACTGGGAATACCACCTGCCTCCTATGTTGACAGTATGATATGCAGTAATTTAAGTGCTCTAATGCATCCCCCCTTCAATATATCAAATGGACTATATGACAAAATTTGTGCATGTAAGGCCTACACATGCTTCTGTGTATTTATAGTGGCTACAATTTACTAGTCATATGATAATGACCTTATAAGCTTTTAGAAAGTACATCTTCAAGAAATAACTACCATGTAGATCCCTCATTTCTGACTTGCACTTCTCTCATTCATATTGTTAAGTACATAAATGGTCTGTAGCTTGATGTTATGGTTTTGTATTCAATCACAGACAGTGTCAGGTAGCTTACATTCTCACTATCTTTTGCCTGTCTTCTTCTGTTGTTTACTCTCAGAACTAGCCAGATAAGTTTAGACTCAGATTCAGACAGCCCTTGCCTCCTATCTTCCAGCCTTCACAGTTTCAAAAAAGCAAAAAAAGCTACTGAAAAAAACCCACAGCAAATCATGCTTGGAAAAGCCCCCTCAACAGGTCAGGCTCAACTAGCCAGGGCATCTGCATAATATTCCCATCTAGCAGAAGGTTATTCTCTCACAGCTGCCTATGTCCTCTCAATAGCATTTGACTGCTAAGAGTCTGACTGCTAACAAGTTCTCTGAAATCCAGACTGGTTAAATCTGCACCTCTAGAAATCCATGTGTTTACATGTTGCAAACTTGCTTGGTGTAAGTCACATGGGAAGATATTTCTGTCAGCACCTTTTTGGTAATTTAAGGACCAAGGACTATTCTTCAGCCACTGTCACAATACCAGTAAATGACATTAAGGGTTGGAATTTTTCACCCATAATTATTATCCCTTTCTTGCTAATCCCAACCAGTAAATCAGTGAAAAAAATCACTCTGTGTGGGGATCGGCATTTAGGTGATAGCATGAAGGCAATTAGGATAGTACAAACTAAAGCCTAATTGCTGAAAGTACCATGTTACTAGATATAAGAGAATATTGAAAATATCCTATCAACAACTGCATTAAAAAAATAAAGCAGCTTAAATCTGTTTTTTAGAAAAGATGTAGTTGTCTTGCATAGATTCATTTTGCATTCAAATTACACGCTCCAAACACAAATAATGTCTGCTTGTCAAATATATATTTCTAGAATGCTTAATTCATGTGAACTTATTGTAATGATTTACATTTTGTGCTTTCATTTGTTAAAAGATGGGCAAATCATGTTTAATCATTGTACAAATTTTCTTCCCTCTTCGTGTTAGAAAACAAAGCACATTCAAAGGACAAAAAAAAAGTTAATTCCTGCAAATTATGAAAATTGTGCATAAACTGTTTGCTACAGCCGCTTAACACCCACTTTCAGATATTACTAATTTTCTTTCAGACTGGGGTAAGGACAACTTTCAACAAAGTAAAATTGAAGCAAAAACATGTCGGCAGTATTACACCTTCTCTTACTGACAAAGTGCTTCTGAATACATGACTGAAATTTAATAGTTGATCAGGTAATGCACTTGCAACAAATCCAAAGATACATTTCATACAACTCAGGATATATAGAAAAGAATCTGCACAAACAGAACAGTGATTATTAGTTGAAGGATACTAAGCATAGCTTTCAACAACAGTGTCCTCAGAGTCAGTGCAGAATTTCAAAGGAACAATTCAATTACATATTTACACCAAAATGGTGTATTTCCACAAGATAACAGAAATTGGAGTCCAGTACGAAAATAAAAAATCTGACCATTTTTTAAACTGAAAAAATAAGGTGAATCAATATGGTAATGCAGCCATATGCTTTATGTACCTCATCTGGCAATCTAGCATGCTTCCCACAGAATCTCAAAAAAACCTAAAACGTTTGGAACAAAGGAAGAATATTTCAATGCAACTCAAAGGAACCCTGATGCTTCCTAAGTCTGGAATATTCAAGAGGGGGATGTCCAAACAAGCCTGTGAGAATGAGGTTAAAAACATATTAAAGTACAAGCTGATTTAAGCATCTACCTGGCCCTCAGCTCTAGCTACAAGTCCATGATGACCCATAATGTCACAGGATCACCCTGTCATTTCTAAGCTGTACTGTTTATTCTCCATATCAGTGGATTTTTGTCAGCCTAGCCCTCCTAAACATACAGCAGTAAAATCTTTTTGCTTTTTATGACTGTCTTCTTTTTATTTCCTTTAAATCTATTTTTTCTTTCTCTGTCATTCTATTTTTCTGCATTTATTTTGCCTTTCCTAAACAAGGAAAAATGCTTTATCTGTATAAAAGCATTACATTTATGTGGACTCACTCTCACATTTTTATTATCTGCATCAGCTTGTTGTCAGAAATGAGAGGTCAGTGAAACTTTGTTAATTTAACTGATGCTCTGACAATAGTGGATCATGTGTGTATAAATTAATTGCTTTCTGTCAAATACCTATGACATCTCCATTTACAAAGTTTTTATTGATACTTTTCAACTCCAACGTGGACAAATCAACTTCATAATACCTTCACTCACATGTTCTAAAGGGATACAAGTCTCTGTCTGGAAGACTATCTGCTAGCTCCTTGGAAAATTCAAGGGCATTCTCTTTCCTTTGACCTCCATATCCAAAGTCTTGCCTTTTATTTGTATACAGGAGGCCACTAAGATGTTAGTGTTAAAAAGTTCCCTTTTCTGGGCTCAACTGAATAAAGGTCTACATATATCTCATCTGTCCAAGTTTAAAGGAAATCATTAAAATGCAAAATAAGACCATTTTGCAAGGAGGTGGATAATGGAGCTTTCAGAAATTTATCCTGGTGCATGGACATGTTAGGAAGCAACAGGAAGAGCAAATTATAAAATGTTTGCATTAAAAAAAAAATTCAAAAGTAGTTTCAGGAAAGTTATTACTACTCTTTGAAGTATTGGTGATATCGTTTGTCAAGGCCAATGCTTGTTACCAGTGCCAAAAGTAACAGAGCCTTTTGCACAGGGCAAAAAGGGTGTAACTGTTTCAGGCACATCTGACTTGGCCTAGGTACAAATCTGTAATGAAGCGTGACCAGGAATAATAGAAGACCAAGATCATGTGTCTAGAGTGCTCATTTAGGTTAAGGGATGTGAATGGGTAACTTTCTATAACAAATGTGATTATTTTGCACACTACACTAAAGAAGCAAAGTTAGGTTTTTGGAATTATGTAGAAATTTTTTACTTAAGACTTTATAATATTTAGTTACCCAGAAATGTTAAGTCATACAGAGTAGAACAATGTCAAATATAGTTTCCAAAATCCACCTTCCTTCTTACTTTGTCAGCTATTTCACTGGTATATTTCAGTGAAAAATACAGTTCTTTGCCCCAGTAAAGTTTTTTTCTAGAAGTATCTTTCACAAAGTTGCATAATCAGTAACAACAGCTATCACAATCATAACAAATTTTTATCAAGCTTAATTGGATATAATTAAAATTAAGCATAATTAGAAATAATTGAGCATAATTAGAAGAGCCCTGAAGCCCCTTTCCAATTTGTCTTTCTAGGAATATCCTTCCTATTTTTTTCTAGCGTGAGAATTCTTTCAATGTTATAAATAGCCTATATTTTAGTATGGAAATTGTTTTCTTTCCCTCAGTCCAATGTAACTGGAGAAAATATTGGGGGGGGGGGGGGGGGGGTAGATAGAAAACATGGAAAATTCAGAATGGATGGAAAAATACACTAAGAGTATTTGGAAATGCTGGAAGTTTTCAGAATCAAGTTCAATAGACTTGAGCAACCTCACATATAGATGTACCTGCCCATGGCAAGGGGAGTTGGACTAGATGACATTTGAAGGTCCTTCTAAATCAAGCCATTTTGTGGTTCTGCGATTCTAATGTTTTTAAACACTGTATTATATTTCAGCATAATTTGTCAGCACAGAAACGCAGTTATGTCACTGCATCAGTGTTGCTAACAGCTAGATACTGTCATACTTTAAAAATTCCAGATCAGAATTAAAACTTCAGAAACTTAGGAGTGTTTCAGCACCAGAATCAAAATTATTTGGTGATAAATGGCTACTTATTTGTTGTATGACATAGAAAAACTTAAAAATTCTCTGACTTGAAAATGTTGTATTTTTTCTCCAAGTGTCTAACATTTTGTCCAGAGCTACACCTAGCAATTCTAGCTATTTGAGATTACAAATTTTGGTGCATGAGATATTTTGTAAGGTTCTTTTAATTAGACTGTATGTCTGTGTCTGTATGGCCCAGTGACTGTATGGCTCAATGACTGTATTGCTCTGTCCTGGTTTCAGCTGGGATAGAGTTGATTTTCTTCTTGGTAGCTGGTGCAGCACTGTGTTTAGGGTTTGGTGTAAGAACAATGCTAATGGCACGCTGATACTTTTACTTGTTGCTAGGTGATGTTTATACTAAATCAAGGACTTTTCAGTTCCTTGGGCCCTGCCAGCCAGAGGACTGGAGGGGCATGGGACATTGGGAGAGGACACAGCCAGGACAGGTGAACCAAACTAACCAAAGAGGAATTCCATACCATATGATGTCCTGCTGAGTGTATAAGCTGGGGGAAGAAGAAGGAAGGGGGAGACATTTGGCATTATGGCATCTGTCTTCCCGAGTAACCGTTACTTACTTGTGATGGAGCCCGGCTTTCCTGGGGATGGCTGAGCACCTGCCTGCCCATGGTAAGTGGTGAATGAATTCCTTGCTTTGCTTTGCTTGCATGTGTGGCTTTTGCTTTACCTATTAAATTGTTCTTATCTCAACCCTCAAGTTTTACATTCCTTTCCGATTCCTCTCCCCATCCCTCTCGGTGAGGAGAAGTGAGTGAGCGGCTGTGTGGTGCTGGGTTTCCAGCCAGGCTTAAGCCACGACATGCCATGAGAGAATTCCACAATTATCTTAGTCGTCTATGTATTTATCGTTTTCATTCTGGTATGAGTGCCTGGGGCAATCCTAAAATCTTAAGTAAAGAGCTGTTGTTTGTCTGTATAGGAGTGTCAACAGTAGCCATATCTGTATCATAACTTGATTGCTGTACCCTGGCAACAGAAAAAGATGAATACATCTATAAAAACCTGTAACAATAGGTTAGAATATGTAGACAATACGGAATATGTAGACAAATATATCACAATTATGCAAGGACCCTAAAAGCCAGACCCAGTAATTTTGTTATGGATGCAATTCCACCACAGTTAATTCTTTTAATTACCTTTTTTCACCTATGTTATCTAATTAAGTTATTGTAAACTAAGATTTTAATTGCTTTATAACTTATCAGAAATATGTCAATATTTTTCTTATATAAATTGGTTTAGGAGTTGCTTTCAGAAGGGTCTCAATTAGAAAAACTAAGCTTCTAACGGTTGAATTGTTACTTTATGAAAACTAAGCAGAATCATATTGAATGAGAATGTTTTGGTTTGTTTCCTTGCTGACCTCATTATTAAATTTACTAAGTCCAGTAGTGCTTACAAATGCCATAATAACCATGGATTTCCTTTTTGCCAGTAAGAAGCTTAAAATCCCAAGGATCTTTGAGTTCATAAGAATACAAATATACTATCAGAACTCGTTTAAACAAAAAGCTAAGCCATGCATTTCTTTTGTTCAGGAACATGTTACTTCTTTATTTTCTTTAAACTTCCTCTACATGTTATCATGTTTATATTTTCCAATCAGTTCTATAAAAATGTTTCCACTGATCACATCTGTGTGTCTTTTCAGCATGGTGAAATGAAGATTATAACGTCTGTTTCAATGGTAATTCAGTAACCTCCCAAACAACATTTTTCAGGTTCACCAGAATTTGCAAGTTCTACTCTCCCTTTGCTTAAGCACTGTATAAATATCAACAGCAGCAAAAAGATACTTGCTGCTGGAGCTACTGCCTTACATTGGGGAGAAAGATAGGGACATTATATTTTCATTGGTTAAAGCACTTACATGATTAGCAACAGAATAAAACTTATGTGACTGAATAATTTTACTGCTGCCAGTAGGATTAGTTTCACTGTAGTTCAAATAATTATGCCAATTTTACTCTGCTACTGCTATAAGCTATTTGTCTAGCTTAAATTTCATACCTGCTACTTGTGGATTTTTTATTAGGCCTATTTTACATGTAGATGAACACAAGGTCAGAGAGGATTAACAATTTCCCTAAGGTTGAACAACTCTCACTACTACATAGTTCAGCAAAACCAAGATTTACCTAACATTTTCTTTTCTTAGTGTAGTCACAAAGAGAAATATTAAATTACTGAAGCATTTTCAAAATCCTCTGAACACAGAGAGATTGAAAAGGTCAAAAGAAAACAGTGAGGAAAAGCCACTTTCAGATGACAAAGGAAAACTTCATACTTGGTCAGGATTTAGATGTTTAGATGTTACTCTGAAAATCAAAACCAGAATTACATAGGAAACACTAAGGAAAGAAGTTGCTGTGATCATCATTCCTGCATTGGAATGGACCTTTTTTTCAAAATTGGGTTTGTCTATATTATTCATTTGGATTGTTTAAAAAAGTGTTCCATCAATAAGGCTACTTTATAGAAGGTTGAAATTGACATTTCAGAATTTGGTAGGC
This sequence comes from Falco rusticolus, assembly GCF_015220075.1. Lineage (NCBI taxonomy): Eukaryota > Metazoa > Chordata > Aves > Falconiformes > Falconidae > Falco > Falco rusticolus. The sequence continues at coordinate 38,187,532 of NC_051210.1, read as the reverse complement.
AACACTTGATTCATTCTTGTTCCTTCTAAGTTGCTTCACAGTCCATGTTTTCAGCAACATCTGTCCAGAATATGGACATTTGCTTTTATCATCCTATCGTTAAATTATCCATTAAATTACTCTCTTCTTCCTTCAGTAATGTCATTGGTTTTAACTTGAAGAAGTCTTTTTTGTGCTTTATCACACAGACTTGTAATTATCTTTGCTATCTTGGCAGAATACTGCCATTTTATTAGATCTTCTGTCTTACTCCAGATTCTCACCAGGTTTTACAATAATTACTGTATGGATTGTTTTGATTCTCTTACTTTTGAGACTCCATGTCTGAACCAGATAATAATCCAAAACGCTAAGGATCCTAACAATAAACTGATCTTCAGTTTGTGTTTGTGATCTTCATCAAGCCATCTGTTATTCTTTATACTTATGTCTTTCATATCCCCCACATTTAATTTATAGTCCTCAAAAGTTCAGTGTTTTAGCTACAGCTAATCTCTTTCCTTCATTTCCTCTTTCTGTGGCAAATTATTCTCACTATTTGTGCAAAGAGTGATCTCATTTTACAGTTGGCTTTCTTTTGACTTCTCATTCACTATGTTATTGAAGTGGATTGAATTAAACCTATGCTCAATCTGACTGATTTCACCACCATCTCTGGACAGCTATAGAGGCCTGAGAAGCAGCTAATCCAAATCATACCTTAAATGTAGTAAGAGTAATTAATTTAATTTAATTCTTACCAGATATTGATAAGCATGTGCTCTGATGAGGAAGTTAGAAGTCAGTCATATAATTTCTCTTTCTCTCTGTCTCCTTTCTCTTCAACCAGATGCTTTTCTACCTTTAAAATGTATTTTAAGATTCTTATTTACAGTAACCACATGGGGGAGTTTTGGTTCTTTAGTTTGGAAGACAATTGCTCAAGTCCACAGTATGCCTGAGGGATGCTATTCAGAAGGACCAGGACAAGCTCCAGGGTTGGGGTAACCCCTGGTGTCAATACAGACTAGGGGATAAAGGGATTGACAGCAACCCTGTAAAGAAGGACTTAGGGGTACTGGTGGATAAAAAGCTGCAGTGTGCACTTTCAGCCTGGAAAGCCAACCATGTCCTAAGATGCATCAAAAGAAGCATAGCCAGCCGATCAAGGGAGGCGATTCTGCCTCTCCACACTCTCATGAGACCCCACCTGAAGCACTGCATCCAACTCTGGAGCCCTCAGCACAGGAAAGACATGAACCTGTTGAGCAAGTTCAGAGGAGGGCCACAAAAGTGGGCAGAGGGATGGAACACCTCTCCTATAAAGAAAGGGTGAGACAGTTGTGTTTGTTCAGGCTGGAGAAGAGAAGGCTCCGGGGAGACCTTATAGTGGCCTTTCAGTACTTACAGGGAGCTTAGAAGAAAGATAAGGACAAACTTTTTAACAGGAAGGGCCTGTTGTGGTAGGTCAAGGGGTATGATTTTTAAACTAAAAGAGGGTAGACTCAGGCTAGATATAAGGAAGAAACCTTTTATAGTGAGGGTGGTGAAACACTGGAACAGGTTGCCCAGAGAGGTGGTAGATGGTAGGTGCCCCATCCCTGACAACATTCAAGGTCAGGCTAGATGAGGCTCTGAGCAACCTGATCTGGTTGAAGATGTCCCTGCCCATTGCGAGGAGGGTTGGACTAGGTGACCAATCCAACCTATTCAATGATTCTATGATTCTAACTTCAAATATTGACTCTCCACTCTGAGGACAGGGAAAGAGTTTGATAGAGAGGTTGGGCAAAGTAGATAATTTTTAGCTGGCAAATGGATTTATGGGTCTGGATCTTTTTTTGGTGTTATCTTAGTGCCAAAGCAACTCTAACCCAGAAAAACTGTGCAAGTAATAAACTAAAATAAGATTATGATTAGTTAGCCACTTTTCCAACCTTTATGCCAATGAAATGTGAGTGTTCAGCAACAGATGAATTCCAGACTTTAGTGTTTTTAAAACAATTTGGGAGAAAGTTCTCAGTTGTTTCATTATCATGCTTTGAGGAAAATTCTGCAGCTTTATTGTTCACCATCAATTCCTTAATCTGAGATGGGAAACTAGGGAGGGGAAAATGTTAGGTGATATTGCCAAAATTAAAATAAAACCCTTAAGTATGGTCTCAGGCATGGTAGGTGGAGCATGATGTCATTATATAAGGATACAAAGCCTAAGTTCACTAGCTTCTGGTATTTCATTTAAGACAAGGGGAACGAAATTATGAGGTAGGACTTTGTTCGGTTTCACCAAAACATTGACAGTATAATCAGCATCAAGGATTCTGTCCACACCTAATGCAAATTTTCAAATACCTTTGTTCAATAGGTTTACGTAAATTTATGCTCACTGCAAATGTTAGAGTCATACTGATTGTCTGGGTTTTAGGCAATAGAAACATATATTCATACTTTTACTTCTGACAAATTCGATTTCATACATCGAACTCACATTTATGTTGAATAAGTTTTCATTGTCACTTTTAGTTCTATAAATTTTCCCCTCTAACACATATTTAAGGGTATTAAAGATTTGAAGGGGGTTTAATACCCTTTTTTTCAGAGAAGCGAAACCAATAAGGGTTCGAAAGTAATGGTGCAGCCCCTGGTAACAATATCCCATAAAAAGAGTTAAAAAGACCCCCTTTCTAAGGGAGATCTAATTCACGGGAAAAAAATCAAGAACTGATTAAAGGTCATCTGAGAAGAGAACACAGGATTGAACAATTTATCAAAGGCTGCCTTTTTCATAAAACCTAAGCTTCCAAATAGGAAAATAGAAAGTGCAGTGGAAAAGAAATTGTGCTTTTGTGTTATTAAGGGGAAAGGGACACACAGGTCAAGCCCAGAAGGACCTTTTATTCAGAAACTGACTGCAACCAATGCATGAATAACAACTGTCAAATTGACGTTCCTATGACTGGTGATCAAAGTGAAGATTTTGATCCACTTATATATCTTTCCCAAATGCCAAAACTTTTATCTTAGATGATGACTTCTGGTTAAAGAAGGAATTATTGATGTATTACACAGTGCATCTTTTTTGAGCTCAAACTACAAGGACAATCTTGTCAGACAGTATAGCATGTGAACGTATTTCAAAAGTTACATTTTTTGAATGAAGAATTATAGGAAGAACTTAATTTTCACTTGGGATTGTCTTTAATAAGAGGGAAAATTATCAGGCATTTGGGAGCTCATTCTAGAGTTGTGCCAGCATCCCAGAGTGCACGCTGAATCAGCAAAATGATGGGGTTTATTATTATTATTATTATTATTTTCTATATAGTACCTAACTGATAGGAGTTAGAATGTACACAAAGCACAATTTATTATTCAGAAATTTTTCTGTCTTTATAACTAGTTTTTCTACAGTATGATTCACAACATTTTCCACGCTGTCATCCCCAAAAAATGTGTCAAAGAAAATAACAGATATGCAGACATAGTCTACAAAAGCATCTAAGGCACACTCCACAATTTTAAATCTCATGGAATCACAGAAGGGTTTGGGTTGGAAAAGCCCTTAAAGATCATCTAGTTCCAAGCCCCCTGCCATGGGCAGGGACACCTTCCACTAGACCAGGTTGCTCAAAGCCCCATCCAGCCTGGCCTTGAACACTTCCAGGGATGGGGCATCCACAATTTCTCTGTGCACCCTGTTCCAGTGCCTCACCACCTTCACAGTAAAGAATTTCTTCCTAAAAGCTAATCTAAATTCATTGGCCAATATTCAACCAGTTTCTATCTACCAGTGAAATGCACCATTCACATGGCAACTTTAACTGTTGAAAAAATGAATGAGAATTCTGTGACCAAAACCTCTGTTTGAAGAGGGGTCTTTAAAATATTTTTGATTTTGTGTGAAACAACAAAAATAGCAGTGTCTTTATGCTGTGTTAAGTGCCAGTATTTATTTCATGCACGGTTTTACAGTTATCATATTTTACTTATTGTTAGTAATTGAATTATAGTAATGTTAGGGTGTTATAACTAAAGAGTGCACTGCATTCTGCATACACACTGGGTTATACAGAAAAGTTCCTACATCAAGCAAATCACAATGTAAATAAACAAGGATCAGGAGTCTGTGGAGGAAGATACAACAACAATAACAAAACCCTACTTGAATATTCTTTGTGCATATTATCGCATATCCACAACACACTTCCTAAATTATGAAAGTACTTTATTATCATGTAGTTCAAAATGTTAATATAAAAGCATTTATATTATGCAGGATGTCACAAAAGAAGCTAATACATTCCTAATGAAGGAAAGATGCTGAAATGCACAAGACTCTGCTAAGTTTCAGTTCCAGGCTTGGTGGCTAGATATCACAGCTGATCTATAGAAGTCAATGAAATGATACAGTAAGTTTCAGGGATATGGCTTCTTTTTATGGAAATGATGAACAGATAAAAATAATTACTGTAGAATAGATTGGCAAAAGTAGAGTTAGGAAATAATTTAAACTATATTCCTGAGCATGGGCAGTTAGAACCACCAGGAAGCATTAAAAAGGAAACAATACTAGTGAAGAACTAGCTAGGTTCTTTATTCATGTAGCTGTTACCTCCATAAAATGGAAAATGCTAGTTAGTGATAAAAAACAAGCACCTCTGTTTGAATACATATTGTTGGGAAAATACTTGTTGACATACTGGAGAAACCTGGAGGTTAAAGTTGCTGCTTTTTGAATAAGATTAAGTAGCCAAAGAATACTTAAAAAAACTATTTTGAAAATATCCACTAGCATATGTTGGCACAGCAGACTTGATTTTTTTTGTATAAATCAGAATTTTACCTTTTCTACTAATTTCTAGTTGCTGCAAAACGTGAGTAACAAAAGTCAAACAGAAACTTCAAGTCCTAAGAATCCTATGTGCTTATTAAGGTTGCAAAGCTAATATGCTTATAGCATAGCCTCAGTCTCCTGTTACAGGAACATTTACACTGGTAGCATGACTTAAAGAAGGAAAGAACTCTTCTGAAAGAAGTTTTCAGGTATTTTACTCCTAAATGGTAGTGCAGACACAAAATGGAACCAAGAAAACAGTGATGGAGAAAAACATTTCCAATATGGGATCAACTTTGAAAGGGCACCTAACACACACACAACCCAGTCACAACTAGCATTTAGGTTGTTCATCCTGGAGGAGACTCCAGGCAGACATTGTTGCAAACTTTCAATGTGCAAAGAGGGTTTACAAGAAAAGCTGAGAAAGGGGCCTGTATTGACAGGACAAGGCACAACAATTTGTAAACTGATAATGGGTATGTTTAGATTGCACATAAGGAAGACATTTTTTACAATAAAGGTGGTGAGACAAATTTGACAAACATAAAAAACTGATAAAGCTCACATTTAGATACAACAAGTGGAAGCTAATTCATGAAAGCTTACAGGCCCGAAGTTCCTGAATCTGTATAACTAAACTGGAATCTCTATTTCAATGTGTATACTTGGACACAGGACATTAAAAAGTTGTTTTTAAAATACATTTGTAAATCAATGCATTTTGACATGGAGAAATATCTTACTTCAGGTTTTAGCGAACAACAGAAGCAGTAATTTTACTCAGTTATTTTAGGTCACTTAGGACTTTTAGACTGATAGATGGTCAAAACAAATGACAAAGCCAAAGATAATAATTTTTTTGCTTTGAATTGTTTTTCACCATCTTCAAGGATTAACTTCCACAAAATGACTTCCTGCCTAGGTTGTTATTTAGAACAGTGTCTTCCAAGTATTTGACAGAAAAAAACCCTATTTTTTGAGACCATCATATACCCTTTTTCTTTTTTTTTTTTTTTTTTTTTTTTAATTCAAAATGGTTCTATAAGCAGCTGTGGAGCAATCTAGCATGGCCACAACTTGGATACAACTAGTCAGAATAATAACAGCACCTACCAAGCTCAAAAAACATTCTGAACGCTTTCCATTCTGTTCTCAGAACAGAGCAGTTCTCCTTCCTCACAGCAGACAAGCTACTGCAATAGTAGGTGGTCTAGTGCTATTCTATTTGAAATCTTTTAATTGAAAAGATAGCATCTGTAGGATATACGCCACCCAGTTATCATCAGCATCCATGCAAGTCCACACAGAAGAACAAGTATACTTATCATTGGCCTTCAACAGCAACAATATACCAGTATTACCTAATCATGTATCCAACTTTCTATTGACACTCACATGACCTCTATCAACATAAGATAAATTTTGTGGAAAATTAGCTTCTACATGCAGCACAGCTGGTTCGGTTTCAACTCAGAATTTGCTCAGTCCTCCCCTCCCTCCTGATCCCACCCACCCCCACCCCAAAAGAACCAACCACTACCACCACCCCCGCAAAAATAACTAATAACAATTAGTTCTGATCAGAAGAAAGTGCTTTGAAGATATAGGTATGGGAATATTCTTTAATCTACCTTCCTCTTTAAAAACATAGTCTTCAGAAAAAATTATGTAAAAGCCTCCAGATATATAACAAACTGTAACTCCCATCTGCAATTGGAGAGCAAACTGTCTTTTTTTCACCTCTACCTCTCAGACCTTTCTACTTCTTCCTTTCTGAAGAAATGTGCAGTGATACCCACACCTACTAATCACCCATGAAAACAATTCAGAGATCTTAGGCACTAGAAACAGGGCAACCCACCTCCAGAATCTGCATTGTCTTAAGGATACTCTTCCCACATTTCTTCTACAGGATATACTTTATTATTATTGTTGCCTTAACCTTTCAGCTGTTAACTGCAGTCTTGTTTGAAGCTATATTTGGAAAATATTTAAACTGTTAACAAACTCTATCAGTCTGGACTCCTGTGAATTAATGATGTACCTAGCTTTCACAAAAGAGGGGTGCCTCTCTGCAGTAACTCAAGATGCAAAAACGTCATCTTAAACTGTAAACCAGAAGACCCGAAAGCCCAAAGGACCTGGCACTTACCAGAAGAACTCAACACCACCTAACACTACTGTCTTCTCTCATTTGCTGTTTTGGGAGTTACAGTCTCACAGACATGAAACATTACAGGGATTGAAGCATTCCTATTAGCAACCACTGCTGACACCATTAGCAGATGAGAGAGAAGCAGAGAGCAGAAGAGCTCCAAGGGATAAAGTTGCTGCCTTGATGAGGGTCTGCAGTGAGGGCCTGTGCTCTCCTTAGGGCTGTAGCAGTGAGGTATTCTCCTCCCAGAGCTGTGGCCTGCACAAAATCTCTGGGGAAGGAGTTCCAGGGAGAGGTGAGGTTGTGCACTGCCAGGGAAAATGAAGAGGACATTGACAGACTGTTCCTGGAAAATCAAGACAAGAGCCTAAGCCATACAAGGAAGCAGGAACAGCTGGAGGCTTTGGTTGCAAAGGGAGTGGAGGGTGGCTGTTTGATGAGAAAGCCTGGAAGCTTGTCACTGCTAGCAACAGGGGAGAGTTTCCTGCTCAACCTGCAGAGCTGCAACTTCAGCAAAGGTATAGTACCGCAAGCACACATAAGGATAAACATGACCCATGAAGTTTCACATGGATGCATCAGAGCCAGCTGAGCCTAAACCTTCTGTCCACACAAAGGAGAGAAGGCACATAATAGTCATGGGAGACTCCCTCTTGCAAGACACTCAGGCATCAGTCTGTTAACCCAGACTGATGTTTCAGGAAGTTTGTTGTTTTCTAGGGGTCAGGATACAGGGTGTGGTAGGAGGTTTGCCAGACCCTATCTGCTCCTTGGACTGTTACCCCTTACTGCTTTTCCACATGAACACCAACGATACTACTAGCAATAACCCAAAGTGTATCAGGAAAGACTACAGAGCTCCAGAGATGACTGAAAGACATGGGATCCCAGGTGGTTGTCTTCTCAATCCTGCCAGTAGAGGAGAAAATTTCAAGCAGAAACAAACTCATCCAGCATGTCAACATCTGTATGCATGGTTCGTGTCAAATGGGGGACTTGTGCTTCCTTGACCTCAAGATATGTTTTGAAGAGTGAGGACTACTGACTACTTACAGGTTATATTCAACCAAGCTGGGCAAGAATATCTTTGCAAACAGACTTGTAAGCCTTGTAAGGAAGGTTTAAAACTAGATATGTCCAGGCAGGATTACCATAACCTGAAGAGAATGGAGGACACAAGTAGAGGAGGTGCATCTGATAGACAGCAAGACAGTGCAGGCTCTCACACTGACTGTAAAAACATCATAGTCTGTGCTTACCTCAAACATCTAGACACAAATGTATATAACCTGGGCTGTAAACAGGAGTAATTAGAAATTAATGCACAACCACAAAGCTACAACCTCACTGGGATTACAGAGACATAGTAAAATAACTCTTGTGTCTGGAGTGCTACAACAGAGACATACAGAGTCTATAGGAAAGATAGTGTGGGCAGGCATGGAGGAAGGGCTGGACTGGACAGCCGCCGAAGGTCCTTTAATTTTGATCCTGTGGTTCTTCATTCTGGACTATTGATAATTCTTTTGATGTCTAAAAATCTGGTTTAGATGCTATAGTAAGTGAAATTAATATAGACCAATGCAAAGCTATATAATGGCTTTTTAACAGAAATTTAAAAATTTGTATTAATAAAGAATAGGAATTCTTGGGTGTGGAAGCATGAAGGGCAGAAGGAACTTAAGAATGGCATGTGCCAATTGCACCTAGCTCAGCAGGTCATCAATATCACAGCACATCTGCAAGTAGTTTCTAAAGTTGTGAGTTTTTTCAGAATGGGAAGACAAAGGACAGAATAACCCTAGAAGCAAGTTATACCCAGATTAAAAAATAGATAGGATAGACTGAAGACAGAATCCTTTAAGAAATAAAGGGGGTGGGCATGGGGTGGTGGGGTGGGGAGATAAAGAACAGATTTGGAGCTATAAAATATCCAAGTGGGAGCTGAAAGAGAGTAAGTCAGTAAGAAGAAAGAAAACTGTATTAAAAGAAAAACATTTACATCAACTTGGTAAAAGATAGGTTAAAATTCAGTACATAGTTTTTCTATGCACAGCTTCATTGAAGTTGTGATTAATACTCTAGTGGAGTATATACATGAGAGTGTATATAGGACATTTTTGATTGATGGACAAGATTTAACACTGAAGAAGCCAAATACTTTTGGAATGACAGTATCTTTGGGGTTTAGCACTCTAACCTGCCTTAGGGAGATGCTGATACAGGCAAATTTTGCTTAGCAATATTCTAGATTTTTCAAACTCAGTGATAAAGACATATATTTATGTTTGAGCATGAGAAAACTAGTACCCAGTAGGACTGACCTGGTTCTACTTTGAATCTGTTTAGGACACAATGTTGCTTAGTATCTGCAACATCTTGTCTTGACATTTCTAATGTAGCTTGCACCAATTTAAAAACTTAAACCTGTGAGTTTTGAATGCTGCAAAACTCCTGTAGATCATCTGAATTCAGATTGTGCTGCTTTCTAAAAGATTAACATGTAATGAGGTTTTAAAAATAATATTATTCCTGTTGGTTTTGTAATATTTATTGTACATTTGAGTAAATGCCCAAGTTACATATTTTAGAAGAAAATAATTCATAAGATGGATGCCTAAAATAGGCTGAGATTCAGTATCAAAATTTAAATAGGAACAAAACAAAAATACATTGCAGAGGTAACAGCATGGTATTTTTTCTACAAGTACTAGAAGATTGTTATTAAAAAGCATGAATGCTATATGGACACTTTCTGTCTTTCATAATGGGATAAACATGAAATGGAACCTTGTGAATTATTCATGAAACTCAATTTGACAAGAATAAGTTTTCTTACCATCAAGCTATTACACTCATTTTATTCTGAGCAGAAATGTTGCTTTTACCAAGTTGCTAATTTCATGAGAAGCAAATGTGGCTTATAGCACATATACCTTCTAAGCCTGCTAGATCTATAGGTTTAGAAAAACATGGTCTATGCTGCAAAGAGACTGAAGCAAGCTCGAAGATTATTTCTGCTTTCATTGAAAAGGATCCACAATTTCACAGGGAAAATGAAAGAAAAGTAAAAACATATTAAAATCTGATTCTTGAGGGAACTGAGGAGAAACTAGACACAATTCATTTTGGTTTTAAGCCACATATAATGTAAAGAGGAAGAGATTGAAATGGACTTGGATTGCTTCCAAGTTGACTGGCACACAACATTTGATGCAATTAAAAATAATTTTCAAATAGAACTGTTTAATGAAATGCAACTTTAAGAGTATTTTCCAGAAAACTGTCTCCTAGCATCTCCTAGCACGCTTCCCTCCACAATACCTAAAAGAAAAAAAGAAAGAAAACAAAGCAAAACAAACAAAGAAAGTAGTTATCTGTCCCTTACAACAACAGAAACAGACCCTTTTGTCACGTTTTTTGTGTATCAGTAGTGCTGTGGAAGAGGAGGTTGCTTGAAATTTTTAGGGAAAAGGGAATGCAGTTCTTCTCACTTAAAGGCATAACTAGTTTTGTGGTTTTTTTTAATCCAGTATCTGCTAGTGCTTAAAGATTAATTTCAAATAATTCAAACTGTAAATTCTAATAGTAAATGGGGACAATATTAGTATCAACAAAAGCTGAGCAATGCTAAATAAAATCTTTTTAGTCACAGGAGTTTTACTGAAATCCTTTAGGCAACCATAACTTTAAGTGTATAAATGACAACGCACATCAGAATAACTAAAACATCCTAGAAAATAAGACTCCTCTTCTAGAAGCTTTTCAAAAAATAAACACTATTTACTGAAGTGGACCAAAGAATCAAAATTTGAAAGGGGGTAGGAGGAACCCAACACACAAACATATTAAGTTTATGGACTTTGGCAATGCTTTCACTTCCAGGATAAAGCCTGTAAGCATAAAATGCATTTTAAATTGAAAGAAAACTGGTAGGTGATTACTAGACTTTCCAGGAGATGGTATATAATCCCATGTGTCACAAAACACTCTTTCCTTGGTGTTCTAAATATTGTAAAAACATTTAATTGTAAGGGGTCTGTTGGAGTTCACAGACTTCAAGAAATGTGCTTTACAAATTGCCTTAAACAGATTTGTACAGCAGTCTCAAAAGTCAAGTCCATGTTGAGGCCATATTTGCAGACAAATTTATTTTACCCCAACTCAGGTTTATTATTTAAGTAACTTTGCACATATTTGGTCACTTCAGCTTTTAAAAGATCATCAGAAAGACTTGTCAGCAACATTTTGTGAAGACAAAAGAGGGAAGGGAATAGCATATCACTTGCCGTATGGACAGAATTAATTATATATGAAAATATAAGGTTTGGATATAGACTTAACATGCTTGGTCCCACACATCAAATTCAGCTGCCTAAGGTCAGATCCATGTACATCTAGCCACTTTTACTCTGAATACCTAAAACTATGGAGTGCAGGGATCCTAATCTACCCAGCTTTGTATAACTCCTTGAATATATCGTAAAGTTTTCTATATTGCCTTATTTAGCACGCTGCAGAGGTTTTATACTAAATTCTTTATGATTATCAGTAGTCTTCTCATTATTATAATATTTTCTTTAATATTATTTTCTTAGAGTCCCAATAATTTGATTAGATCCTGCACCCTGAATTATTTAAACTCTTCGCAAGCACCAAAATTACTTTTTGACTACTTGCATTTGCTCTAGTTACTTCTATATTTACAGATTTAACTTCATAAAAATGTCTAGGTTACTTTGACATTGACCTGCCACACAAGAATTTTTTAATAAGTCTAAATAGGTATAATGAATCAGATGAGGTATACAGCACAAGAAAATAAACTGTCTTCTAGATAAGGCAAACTAATCAATTGGGCTCAATTTCAGATTTGGGAGCTAGATTCATTTTTTTTATATGTTCCCAAAGCAGAAATTGGAATTTGTATTATATATGTAATTTGTAATATATATATGTAATATATTTCAAGAAAGATTTGTAAAATTATTTACTCACAGTCCAGCAATTCAGTAAAATTTCAGGTGTGAAATATGACCAAAATTCTGAGTGATCCAATACTATTTTGAACACGATACCTCTCTAAAATCCATCTCATTATTTTGACAATGAAACAATTTACAGTATTCATAACAGAAGCCTCTGCCAAGGCTAGAAAAGATCTTGGTAGAACCAGAAATTATCTATAAGCATCTTAATGAGCAAGTGAATGAAAAATGTATTGCATTGGGTAAAGGGATAAAAGTATATCAGCTGAAAGATTGCCTCCATCTTATTTCAAATGATTCACTTTCATATCTTGTGAGATAACACTCTATTTACAGCAATTCCAGTTAGTTACCTAATATTGTGACTATTCTTCAGTGTTGGATTTTTTTGTTCAAATTGTAGAATCACAAAATAATTTAGATTGGAAAGGGCTTTTGCAGGTCATGATAACCAACCCTTCTGATTGAAACAGGACCACCTTCAAAGTTAGGTGCCATTGCTCCTGTTAATTTTGGAGAACCTCCTTAGCATCTTTCAGGGCAACTCAATGCAGTGGTTAAGTGTCCTTACGGTGAAATTTTTATTCTTTTCTTAAGCAGAACATCCTATGTTGTGCCTCATTTCTAGCTTTATGCAGGGCACCTCCAAGGAGAGGCAGGCCCTCTTCTTCATGACCACAAATTAGAAAGCCAAAGACAAGCAAAAGGGTTTGCCCTCAGCCTACATTCATCCAATCTGATCACACCCAGCAACTTCAGCCTTGTCTATAACATGCTCCAGCCCTCAAATCATTTTGATGGTCCCATGCTGCAGTTGCTTTGGTTTGTCAAAGTCTTTCTTCTACTGGGGAACCACACAATATTTAAGATGACCTCTTACAAGTGCTGAGTAATGGACAATCATGTATTCTTGTTGTGTTCACTGTAGTGTATGTATATATAGCGTACATATATTTTGGTGTTAATTCAAAGGACATACATGTTAGCATCACAAATAATCATTGAGAAATGAAGAAAAGAAGAATGATGATATTAGAAAAGACTAATAGATTACTAAAGGGATTAGCAAAGTCTAGACATTGCAGGACTCACCAAACAGAATTTTTAGTTAGGCATAAAGCACATCAAGAACTAGACTCTGCCACTACTTTCAGAAAGCATGTGTGTATAGAAGGACCTGAAAGGATAGATGGTTCTGTTTGTTAAAATAATTTTAGGTGATAGGAATTATTCCAAGAAGCCCTCACTGAGTCCAAATGTTTTTAAGGCCTTCAGTTTAGGAATGAGAAGGAAAGGTCAGGCTAGGAGCAGCATCTAGGGGAACTGTCTGAGAGTAATCATAGGGTTCTCCTTCACTGAAGAAAGAAGACCTGTTGTTTTCTTTCTTCCCCCCACTTTGGTGTTTACAGAGTCTGGCTGCCCTGTTTCTCCATCAGTGGAAAATAAATCACATTTCTACATTTTAAGTCTGTATTGTTATGGCATTCTTTAACCTGAATAGCAAGAGGCACTGATGTCATGTATTGTTATACCACGAACTTACTGATTTTCTATCTTCTAATCTCCTCCCACCATCACTGTTACGAATTACTGAGAAGACACTGCTTCTATTGGAGTCTCAAAGCAGGTTATGCACAGGGGTCAAATGAAGTACTCTGCAATGGAGCCCTCAAAGCTGACCTAGCTCCTTAAAAGCAGATTTATAAAGTCATGAGAAAATGGACAAGAAATCTCTGAAGCAGCCAATGTCATTACATTGTAAGGCTCTGTTTGAGATCCAAAAGTTACATGGCAAAAAGGACACCCAAGTGATATTTTTCTCCTGAAAAGGCAGGATATTGTTGTTACCTAATGTCATTTTCCCATGTTCTGCAGATCTTATGTCCCTTTAAATGGAGGTAATATAACATTCAAAGAAATATGGCAATGAATTTAATGTCTCTGTGGCTGTTTGAGAGATACTCATCAGCAGTCTAAACTTAATTTCCAGTAAGGAGATCTGACTACAAAGCACAAGCTTACCAGACAACCTATCTACTAGACATAATTTTTAAGGACTTCTCATAGCAATAAAAGCTCAGGATATTGCTTGCTGGTTTTCCATATCTTGGAATTCTGGGGAATATTAATAATATTATGTAAAATATATTCTCATAGAAAGAACAATGAAGAATATACTATTATTCTGTTTCAAATTATACTACTATGGATATAAAGAGTGTTTCAAAACTGTTTCTGTGGTTTCTGAAATTTAAAATGAAGTAGCCTTATTGTAAGGGTACGTTTAACATAATTTCTGCATAGTATCATATACCTACACACAATGCAGAGTTTAACACTTGTTTGTACCATGGTCTGTGGAAAATTATCACACTTTCATGGGATTTATATTTGGGTCCAAATTCTTAATAGCAGGAGGCATCAGCTACATTAACATGTAAATAAATGCATTAAGTTTCCAAGCTTTCTCTAGCAACCAAAATTTATTTTGTATCTGTTATTTAAGAGGAGATCTCTACTCACATAATACTTGTGGTCTCCTCAGATAAAAGCTTTTAAAATTTATTGAATAATTAATAACACTGATGGCATATTTTAATTTTTTTTCTTTATATAACTTTGCAAAATATGGGCAAGTAAAACTGATCACTAGTGCATTTATTAGACTTATTTCAAAAATACTTACATTTACAAATTATAAATTTGCCTGAGGTACTTTCTCCTTTCCTCCTCTTCAGTCCTCCCTGTCCACCCCTCCCCCAAGAAATGGAGAACACTTGAATGTTTTTACTATATCCATCCAAATTTTCCGAAGATTTAACACCTTCATGATGAAGGTATTCAATAATTTTGGCAGCAGAATAAATGAACATAAAAAATATACTTTCATTTTAAAACTAATTGGTGCTCACTTTTGGCAAAGAAATTAAAAAGACATCCCAAAAATAGAATTATTTTCTTTAAGAAACCAGAAAAGATGTATAATTTTAACTTAGCAACAAATTGCTATTGATAAAGCAAGGGAGAGTAAGAATTTCTGCCTCTTTACCAGTCAATATTCTGGCATTTCTTATTCACTTTTTAAAATATTTCATACAAGATAGGAGCCTCTGTGACACACACTTTATGCAGCAATACCAGTGCTGTACCGAATGGCTATAAAATTGTGTGAAGCTTCATTGACTTGTACAGAAACTGCAGGGGTGGAAACATCTGCCCAGTCAGATCAGATTAAACTAGCTTTACTACAGCAAAAATGTCAATGACTTAAGAAAGGACAATTTGCAGTATATTCCACCTGATTCATCTGACAGCTGAATGAAAATTATAGAAGCTACTTATCAAACTGTGTTTTATTGCCAGTAGAAAAATTTCTAGGCATACCAATTATGGTTGATAGACCCATTGATCTTGCTAAATTGATGAGATTAACATAATGACTAAATTTATTGCAGAATGTTGGTAGAAAGAAGTTTTAAAATACATTCAAAATCTGTTAGCTGTTAAGAGGTGACTCTGATAACTTTGTATTGATGGTTCTTAGAACAATAATTTACTGTATTTATTTATTTATTTATTAAATGAGAACTTAGTTCTTAATGGAATCTCCATATGCATTATAGACAAACACAAGGAACAGTGGGACTGAAACACTGCTGACTATTTAGACAGATTTAGAAAAAGACTTCAAGGCATTAATTCATTTATTTCCACAATATGCTGGTGTGCATATCCCAAGGCCTGACAATCACAATGAAGCAGAGGACAGTATCCATCTATACCTTTATATTAATATGTAAATTAAGCAATTACATTTTTGTAGACAGCTAACAATCACAAAAATGGAAGGGAATTTAGATTCATTTATTCAGCTACATGTTTCAACACAGAATATTTTCTGATTATTCAGAATACGAGTGAACTGCAGTCCTGTTCAGTTCATGCAGACTATTTGGACTGGGAAATCATGTACACAGAAATCAGCTGGTGATGTGTATACTTAATCCTTCCCTACAACCCGAAAATAAGGGAAACTTAGGCATGCTTTCTTTCCTTCTCCTTGGCACAAACTAAAATATGATAGGCTTACAAGAGACGCAAGTAAGAGAAAGTACAAGTGATTCCTATCTAAATAATATCTAAATCTGGTCGCCAATAAAAAATAAAAAAGAGTGACCTAGGAGCCTTTGAAAGTATTCATAAGAATACTTCTGAGTCTGCAGACTGCCCTGGTGACAGAATCTGCCTCCAGGCAGGCACTTCTTCAGGTACATCCCATCACATCTATGACCATTTTCCTATTGGAACTAATGAAAGTAACTTTCAAGATCATCTGTTTATTATGGGGACATTTAGCTGCTTAATAAGTTTAACAGCTTTCAAATTGCATTTTGGAACCTGATTACTTTCAGCCAACACTAAACACCTGAACAGGACAAATAATTTAAGACAGTTTTTTCTACTACCAGTAGAATATGTCTAAGTCATATTACATATATATATATAATAGATATCTAAATCTAAAGGACTCAGGGGGTAAGGTCCAAAATGGCAATAATCATGCTGTTGCATCCAACTGGAGAATAAGCCAGGCCAACCAGAACAGCGACATCTGTTCCTTGGCTGACTCCCAAGCTGAGTAGCAGACAGACAGACACCTCAAGGGGGTGTGTGGCTATAGTGGTTCCACTTGCACCCCTCCTGGGAAACGTACATGCTCAATTACCTCTCTGAAATGCTTGTACACCAATGCACACATGGAGGATAAACGGGAAGAATTAGTGGTCTGTGTGCACTCTCATTGCAATCACAGTGACATGGTGGGATAGCTGGCATGACTGGAATGCTGCAATGGATGACTATGCACTTTTAGGAAAGACAGGCCAGCAATGAGAGGTGGTGGAGTTGCTTGGGGCTGGGGTTAGGGGTGGGTGGTGAAAAAAAAGTTAGAGACCTTATGGGTAATGGTTAAGGGGAAACTAATACAGATGACATTGTTGTGGGTGTTTACTACAGGCCACCTGATCATGAATAGGAAGTTGATGAGGCCTTTTGCAGAGACTTGTAGGTAGCTGCACAACCACAGACTCTGTTTCTAATGGGGGACTTCAGCCATCTTGATATCTGCTGGAAAGTCCACACAGCCAGGCTTACACTGTCCAGCAGGTTCCTGCAGAGCTCTAGTGATAACTTTTTGACAAAAGGTGGTGGAAGAGCCAATGAGGCAAGGTGTACTCCTAGAACATGGACTATCTAACAAAGAAGGACTGGTTGGGGATGTGAAGGTTGGGGTCAGCCTTGGCTGCAGCAACCATGAAGTGGTGGGAATTGAGGATCCTGTGTGAAGGAAGCAAGAAAGCTAACTTTGGTCTTTGAGGATCTACTTGGAGGAATGCCATGGGTTAGGGCTCTAGAAGGTGGGTGGTTGAAGAGAGCTGGCTAATATTCAAGCATCACTTCCTCTAAACTCAAGACAGAAGCATCCCTGTGAGTAAGAAATCAAGCTAAGTGCGCAGGAGACCTGCGTGGATGAGCAAGGATCTTCCGGCAGAACTCAAACTGAAGGAAGTTTATGGAATGTGGAACGAAGAACTTGGGACAAATATAGGAACATTGTCAGAACATACCGGGATACGATGAGGAAGGTGAAGGTCCATTTGGGATTCAATCTAGTGAGGGATGTCAAGGACAACACGAAGGGTTTCTGCAAGTACATCAGTAGGAAAAGGAAAACTAGGGAAAGCAGAACTAGTCTGCTGCCGGTTTGACATGGGTCCCATGGTGACAAAGGACACTGAGAATGTGGACTCAGAACTGGCTGAATGGCAGAGCTCAGAGGGCTCTGATCAATGGTGCAGAGTCCAGCTGGAGGCCTGTACCAAGGCGCGTTCCCCAGGGGTCACTACTGGCTCCAGTCTTAACCTTTTCATCAATGCCCTGGGTGAAGGGACAGAGTGTACCCTCAGCAAGTTTGCTGAGGATACAAATTTGGCAGGAGTGGCTGATACACCAGAAGGCTGTGCTGCTATTCAGCAAGACCTGCTAGAGAGCTGGGCAGAGAGGAACATAACACAGTTCAACAAGGGCAAGTGCAAGGTCCTGCACCTAGGGAGGAATGACCCCATGCACCAGTACAGGCTGGGGGTTGACCTCACGGCAAGTAGCTCCGTGGAGAAGGACCTGGGTGTTCTGGTGGGCAGCAAGTTGCCCATGAGCCAGCAGTGTGCCCTGGTGGGCAAGAGGGACAACGGGATCCTGAGGTGCGTTACAAAGAGTGTGGCCAGCAGGTTGAGGGAGATGACCCTGCCCCTCTGCTCTGCCCTGGTGAGGCCACACCTGGAGTGCTGTGTCCAGTGTTGGGCTCCCCACTTCAAGAGCGAAAGGGACCTACTGGAGGGGGTCCAGTGGAAGGTGACAAAGATGATGAGAGGGTTGGAGCATCTGCCTGATGAGGAAAGGCAGAGAGAGCTGGGCCTGTTTAGCCTGGAGAAGAGTGAGAGAGGATCTCATCAATGCATATAAATGTCTTAAGGGCAGGTGGGAAGAGGGTGGGGCCAGGCTCTTGCCATTAGTGCCCAGCCACAGGACAAGGGGCAACAGGCACAAACTGCAACACAGGCAGTTCCACCCGAATATGAGGAACAACTGGTTTACTTTGAGGGTGGCAGAGCACTGGACCAGGCTGCCCAGACAAGTTGTGGAGTCTCCTTCCCACCTGGATGTGGTCATCTGCAACCTGCTGTAGGAGAACCTGCTTTAGCAGGGGTGTCGATTAGATGACCTCCAGAGGTGCCTTCCAACCCCAACCATTCTCTGATTCTGTGCATCAGCAAAAGAAAAACACCAAACAAAGAAGCAAAAAAAACCCCAAAAAACCAACCAAAAAACCCAAAGAAACCAACAGAAATCCCAAAACCCAACTCAAACAAAAAAAACCCCACCTACCAAACAACCCTGCAGACAATATTTGCATTAGATTAGTAGAAGGTCATGTTTCTTAATAGTTCAAAACACATTTTATCAAAAACTGCCTTTCAAACTGAAGCTATTAAGGGAAAAAAAATCTACCTATCCTCCTCCCCCCAAATTCAACAGGCTGTACCTTCGATACTTGTGCAAATCAAGGATTTTCTGATATATGGCTCTTCTTGATTAGTATTATGAACAAATTCCTACAACTGGAATCTCGGAAAAATTCAAAATAATTGGGCAATACTTAATGAAATATTAACAACTCTTTTATTGATTCTACTTTCAATCCATTTTTTCCTTTTCTGTATATGAGATTCATGGTGCAGATCATAAAAATGTGCCCTTATTAAACATTTTAATATTGAAGTATCTCATATTTTAATTCCTAGAGATTCATAGTGTAGATGAGGAAATAAAAATATGCCCTTATTAAAGTTTTTAATATTGGAATATTTCATATTTTAATTCCTAAGGCGATGGTACTTTCCTTACAGAATACAGTGAATCCATAAAACAGTATTTTTACATTTCCATTTAAAACATCTTTCCTTCTGTCCCCTTATGTGTCAGTACACCAAAAGAGAAAGACAGAGATGATAGAGTCATGAAGGACAGTGTTCAAGAGCTGTATTACTTTATGTGAGGAATGTGAAAATATATGGAGCCAGAAAAAAAACCAAAAGGAAGTCCCCAGTGAGCCCTGGTATCCTCAGCTGCTCTAAGAAGTGTCAAAGAAATATAAAGGAATTAATTCTAGGTTTCTGTTAAATTTCTGTTTCCAATGAAGAGACTCAAGGTTTCTATTTTTCTTACCTACCAAACCAATGGCCCAGGCTTCATCAGATTTTATCAAATGGGACATAACTCTGTAACTGAAACGTAGTTATGACTCTAAAGAAAATAATTTAAATTTTCTCCTTCAAATCTGGATTATGTGGAGCAGTGTGTCCTCTTCAACAGATACAGATATATCTCATATTACAAACCTTCTCAATTATCTCTTTGTGCTGGTATGGTGTTACCTTAGTAAATATTTTTTTTATTTATAGAAACAAGAGATTGATTTCTTTGTCATCCAGAGTCTTTTCTTTTAATATAAACTACAAACTAAAACTTCCTGGATTAAATCAGTCATTATGTATTAATTTATATACTGCTATAAAATATGTATTCATTTATTTAAAAGAGAAACTATATAAATATGATGTGTTTAATAATCAAGCTTAAATATTCACAGTGGAATTGGGTCTTACAAAGAGAAGAAAGCCTCCTTCATCCTCTCAGAAACTTAGTTATGCTTTTTAATTACTCTGATTTTTAAATAACAACAATCATATCTGGTGCATGAGCAATGAGTACATAAGTCCTAACCCATGATTGACTGCCAGGATTTTTGGCTTGCTATGTCAGACAGGAAATGCATACTAGCCCCATACAGGTCATAAAAATAAAATACAACTCTTACTCTACCAAGTATGATATCTATAATGCTACCCTAGAGTCTCCAGTGGCATTAATTGTACTGCTGTCTCTTGGAGTGGGGGGAAATTAACACATGGCTCTGACTCTCATTCAGCTGTGAGACACAGAATATTTTGATGTTGCCTTGGAGATTATCATGACATCTGTGATATGTTTGATATTTTGACATTTCCAGGACAGTGTAGTTCAGAACATTTAATGCCCATCGCTAATGTGTAATCAATATGTACATCACCTTCCCTGCAAGGCTGTTCCCAGAAGCTCCAGCTGGATGACAGATGATCATCTTTTGGCTTTTCCGATTTTTAAGAAGCTTATTAAAAATCAGCAGGAAAACTTAATCAAGTATATGTGAACAAGAAGTCTGAATATCTCTCAAAATCAAGGTGAGCTGAAATAAATCATCGGAGACAATGACTGTAAACAGCTGTCACTACTAACATTAAGTAATGAACAGGGGAAGTGGCTTTATTAGTAAAATTAATGAACAGCTATACAGTCATATACTGTTGAAACTAGTTTTTAATATTGTAATTCCCTGACTCTAAGCAGACTTGCACCCAGTTAGAACAGCAGCAAACAGGGTCAACTAGAGATTTCAAGGTCCATGAGCAAAACAGAACTGAAATTTCTGCTAACTTACTTGAACCAGGGGGTTACTCCTGACATCAGTTTCTTTGGAAGATGTTGTTGGCCACTAACACTTTAACAGGGAGTTGCAGATTCTGTCCCTGCCATCCACCAACCCCCTTCTCCGCAATTAGGAATTTGCTGCGCACTTCACAGATTTATAGGTTAAGCTTCTTTTCCAAAAGTGATTACTCTAACTGCCATATCACACAGAAGCTAGAATTGACTTTCAATCTGCTGTTAGATATATTTTCCTGGTAGATATATTTTATTGGCATTTCTTGTTCTTTCTTCAGGTACTTATAAAGATAAAATATTTATAGATACCATCATTTATAGTAGCCTAAATGAATTAAGGAAATCCCACAATAACATCCTTTTCACAAAACAAAAAGGAAGGCATTGCTTGCTTATTTTGAAAGCACACTATGTCCTGGTTTTGGACATATGCAAGCATATGAGACTTGGAAATGCAAGCAGATGAGACTTGGAAACTTGGTGACCATTGCCTTTTGCCTTATTAGAAGTTATCCTAGTCATCTATCCTTTTGGAATATAGTCAGTTGTAATTTGTATTTATTTGTTCAGCCTGCCACTGTATATAGTGAAAACACTGCAAATTGACATAATATTAACAATTATTGGTATTTATAGGTGCCATAAGAGCAAATACAGGTACTAACTAGGCAAATGTGTTTTGTATATTCATGGTGTGAGCTGCCTTCCTTTCAGAAAAAAAAGTTTATTTTCATCAGTTTCCCACTTCAGAGAGTGTGCTTCAATAAATGCTGACATTGTTATAACTGTGGCTATTATGTTTTGCTGAGGATGGCACCAGCTGTTAATTATAATGAACTATTCTAATCAATATTTAGTCTCCTCTCTTCATTTTAGGATCAGCCTGACACAATAGGAGTGAAGGAAAATTAGTGCTGTTTTATTTACTAAGACTTTACTGAAGTAAGAAGGGGAAAGCAGCAGCTAGATTTGGAAAAAAATGCACCTTTTATTTAAAACTTCTGTGTTTCACACAAATCTTGGGTCTTTCAGTGTTACCTCTACGACTTTTTGTTAGGGGCCCTGACTCACTCCTTTGAATTCAAACTGAGCATCAGAATAGCAATGCTTGGCTGGAATTTGGATGACTGCTTAGCTTTCATGTGGTTTAGCCACACATCTAGAGCAAATGTATATGATGTATTTCTTAGGCAGGTGTTATATGGGAACATGGAGGGGTGCAGCCCCACTCTGCTAGGCATAGTTTCAGCAGCCCTTGGTCAGGCTTCTGCAAGTGTACCAAGCCTTTGCCAGTGCAAACTGAAGATCTGCCAGAGTTAACTGCAGTGCCAGTTTGTTATATAAAGCAAGCCAATATTTCATAACCTCAGTAGCATTTTCTTTCCACTTAATAACTCTGTACATAAAAGTCCCTATGGGGCAGTGCTGCATTAGCAGATTTTGAGATGTTTGTTTTATTTATAGAAGGCCTGGGGCTTCCTCTTATAAAAGCAAGACTAGTCTAAATGGATTTTAAAGCAGAGTAAAGCAGTGTGGGTTTAGCTGATATTTTTTGGAAATGGTGAGAGAAAACAGTGGTAACAAACATCTTTCCAATATTTTGTGTGCTTGATTGAGGTGACAGCTTTGTCATTAGGATGGTTTAACAACTGTAACTTTTCTCATAGTAACCATTATCTGCCTAAAGATACTACTTACTAATATAGTTAATTGCATTATCAATTTTAAAAGTTTATTTGATCTGTTTCATTTCCTTTATCTATCACTCTTAATAAGTACACCTTATACTGTGCTTTAAAGCAATTTTACTTTGAATCAGAATTATTTCAAATTTCTGATTAAACTTTGTACTTTTATCAGTGAAATCCAATGTCTACAAATATTCATTGTAAGTATGTATCCTAGAATGGGTTGAGAGATAAGAGAAAGATATTCTGGTAAAAAACTTGGCAACATACAAAAGTATCCAAACCTTAGTTTTGATTTTACATTTTAAAAATAATTCAGACACTTTTAAATCTTACATGTATTATGAATCTTTATTGACAACACTCTTTTCCACTAACATATAACATCAAATTTATTCATCACAGTTTTCTGAAAAACTTTACTCCTGCAATGTTATTTTACTCTCTATATTACTGCAAGGAAGCTATAAGTACATCTTAAAATAAACTGGTTTTATGTGGAAGATTTCCAAATACAGCATGAGGTTTAAAGGTCATGGTTAAATAAAATAAAATATATTTTTATCGCAGAAGTAAAAGTAGTAGCTTTTTTCTTTCATCTATGCTGACAGCTTCCATACTGTATTCCCTCTATTTTTGTATTTTTACATGTTTCTTCCTCACTTGTAGGAAGACAACTGCCAGCTTGGTGCAACCATTCACATAGAGGAGCTCCTGTGTATTTTATAGTGCTTGCTGTATCACAAGGGATTGGGAGCAGGGGACTCCTGTCCCCTCCAGGCAATCTTTTGTGCTAGCATCTCCTTTCAAGCACTTGGTGTCATCCAACTAATTTCAAACTCTGCTTGCTTCATTCATTTTGTCTTGCCATCACCATATGTCTTAAATTGTCAGCTAGCAAGCTGTTTCAAAAGGTTGTCCTTCCTATGGTCCTTATGCTTTCTAAGTCTGCTATTACCCAAATAACATCATGCAGTTTTATAGTCTCATTTTACTGTTCAATTTAAAAAAAATATTCCAATAACTAAAGGATTCTGAATTCTTTTGGAAACAATTTACATTGTCATATAATTCTATAGTAGGTCTGCTGCATAAATTATTAAGTCATGCCACAGAATTTAAGTCTAATGTGTTCTACAGTACCAGTAGTCTTGATATTGGTTAATTAAATGAGCAGAAAATGTTCACTCTACACCTAGCAGTGTGCACAGGATTCTGACAAATTAGATGTCAACAAGTTGGAACTTAGTTTCTGTTAATGACCTACAAATCTAGCTGCTAAATATACAGTGGTAGGGATACTTTCTGAATCACCATTATGCAGAAAACAATTTTGTATACATAGCATCTCCCATTCTTATTTCCTTTGATAGGAGGAGAGAGAGGTATCCCGATGAAGACTCTTCATTCCTATTAAAGACAAAAGGAAGTGAAAAACTAGAAAGGAATTTTTGAGGCTGTATCCTTCAGTGTTCTCTGAAAAGTCATAACTACCAAGTTATGAGGCAACACTGAACAGTGTAGCCAGTTCACAGCTTCCAGGATAACAGTTCAAAAGATTTGTCTATCACAGAAGATTCCAGCTCTTTATTCCATGACGTAGCACCTACTGAGCAGCCAGGCAGGAACAAATTATAGACCTTCGTTTTCCACTGTTCCTGTTGTGCAGCTTTACTTCTTGCAATAATGATAGAACTGTCAAATTATAGAATACTTTGGGTTGGAATGAACCTTTAAAGGTGTTATGGTTTAACCCCAGCCAGCAGCTAAGTACTAGACTGCTGCTTGCTCACTCCTGCAACTCCATGGTTGTATGGGGAGGAGAACTGGGGAAAAAAAAAAAAAAAGGTAAAACTCTGGGCAGAAATAAGAACAGTTTAATAACTGAAATAGCATAAACTAATAATAGAATATTATTTACTATGAATAATTTAAAAATAAATAATAAGAATAATAATAGGGGAGAGAGAGAAGAATGAAACCCAAGGGGAAGGAGGGAAAACCCCAAACAAAAGTTGATGCACAAAACAGTTGCTTACCACCCTCTGATTGATGTTCAGCCAGTCCCTGAGCAGTGATCAGCAGCTCCCAGCCAACTCCCCCTCATTTATAAACTGAGCATGACATTCTATGGTATGGAATATCACTTTGCCTAATTTGGGTCAGCTGCCCTGCTTATATGTTCCCACCCAGCTTCTTGTGCACCTGCTGACTGGCAGACTGTGGGAAACTGAAAGGTCCTTGATTTAGACTAAGCACTACTTAACAAAAACTAAAACATCAGTGTGCTATCAACATTATTCTTATAATTAATCCAAAACACAGCACTGTACCCTGTACTAAGAAGAAAATTAGCTCTATACCAGCTGAAACCAGAACAAAAGGTCACCTAGTCCAACCCTCCTCGCAATGGGCAGGGACATCTTCAACCAGATCAGGTTGCTCAGAGCCTCATCTAGCCTGACCTTGAATGTTGCCAGGGATGGGGCACCTACCATCTACCACCTCTCTGGGCAACCTGTTCCAGTGTTTCACCACCCTCACTATAAAAGGTTTCTTCCTTATATCTAGCCTGAGTCTACCCTCTTTTAGTTTAAAAATCATACCCCTTGACCTACCACAACAGGCCCTTCCTGTTAAAAAGTTTGTCCTTATCTTTCTTCTAAGCTCCCTGTCAGTACTGAAAGGCCACTATAAGGTCTCCCCGGAGCCTTCTCTTCTCCAGCCTGAACAAACGCAACTGTCTCACCCTTTCTTTATAGGAGAGGTGTTCCATCCCTCTGCCCACTTTTGTGGCCCTCCTCTGAACTTGCTCCAACAGGTTCATGTCTTTCCTGTGCTGAGGGCTCCAGAGTTGGATGCAGTGCTTCAGGTGGGGTCTCATGAGAGTGTGGAGAGGCAGAATCGCCTCCCTTGATCGGCTGGCTATGCTTCTTTTGATGCATCTTAGGACGTGGTTGGCTTTCCAGGCTGAAAGTGCACACTGCAGCTTTTTATCCACCAGTACCCCTAAGTCCTTCTTTACAGGGTTGCTGTCAATCCCTTTATCCCCTAGTCTGTATTGACACCAGGGGTTGCCCTGACCCAGGTGCAGCATCTTCTACTTGGTCTTATTGAACCCAATGAGGTTCACATGGGCCCACTTCTGGAGCTTGTCTGGGTCCCTCTGGATGGCATTCCATCCCTCAGGCATGTTAACCACATCATTCAGGTTGGTGTCACCTGTGAACTTGCTGAGGATGTACTGGATCCCACTATGTCATTGATGAAGATATTAAACAGTACTGGTGCCAGTACGGATCCCTGAGGGACACCACTCATCACTGATGTCCACCTGGACATTGAGCTGTTGACCACTACTCTCTGGATGTGACCATCTAGCCAATTCCTCATGAACCAACAGTCAACCCTTGAAGTCCATATCTCCCCAATGTAGGGAGAAGGATGTTGTGGGGGACCATGTCAAAGGCCATAATACTGTGCTTTAATATCATAATGTTTCTGAAATGTTTTTTCAGGATTTCAACCATCCAGGAATTTATACAGCAAGTGCTGCAATAGAAGAAATTACAAAATCAGTCTTACTGATAAGACAAAAAAATAAAAGGACAGCTTTTTATTTCAAAACAGCTAAAGCACACTGCAATAGTTATTAGGTTTACAAAATTTATTTTCCCCTAGAATAGACATTTCTTAAAGTTTATTCTTTCTCTACAATAAGTAGTCATTTAGTGTATGGGGAGGGGGGAAACAAGTGAAAAAAAAACCAAAATCATAGGATGTAGTCTAAGAAATTAAGAGAACAAGAATGTGAACACAGGCTGGGCTAGGATTATTGGAAGGTGAAAAAAATGTAAGTTATCTACTTCCTGGGACATGTGAATAACAAATATTTCCCAAAGCTCCAAAGAATTAAAAGGGAATGTATTACTCCTCAGTGTATATGTTTCCCTTTGTGATAACAAACTAACTAGTTCTGCTGATGACATTCAGCAAGCTTAGAGCTATGGTAACTTACCATCTCCCTGAGGGAAAGGTGATCAAAGTGAACATGCATTTGTTGCAGAACCATAACTTGCTCATGCTCTCTATTCCTCTGGCTCCAAGTCCCAGTTTCTAGCTACACACCCAGCTAACCTAGAGCTCTGCACCTGCTCCTTGCCTGAGCACTCCAGCCCACTCCCGGCTTATTCCCCAGGCCTCTCACATTTGCCTCTGCACATCCCAGGGAACCAGACCCACTCTGACTTAATTGATTATGGAAACTAGCTAGGAAACAGTCTCTATTTCCCAGTTTACTACTCCTCTGCCCCTTAGTTTCAGGTCAGTGTTTTATTCCCTCTGCATTTAAGGCTTTTTCTCCAACTTTACTAACACCAGGAAGGGGAATAAACTATTTAGTTTCCAGAATAGAAATGTCCTCTATTCTGTCTTCATTAGGTGTACACAGGGTAGTAGCTGTGCTGAAATTATCTTTCTGAACCTGACCAAACATGTTTAGTAGGAAACAGCTATTTGGGGAATTCAAAACCTACAATTCTAAGAGGTCCTTATTTGATGCCTATGAATTTTTATGTTTCTGAGGCACATAATATAGCCCAGCTGGATATATTTTCACAAGGACAGGAGGGGAAAAATGAAAAAGTTCCTGACAGAACTTAGTTCTTCCTGCTCTAGATTATAGAAGGACTAACTTTGAGAAAAAATTAAGAACGGCTTAATGTTTTTAATCATACAGCATCTATGTATTTTGTTAGCCTTGCTTTTGGGGTTTTGGGGCTGAAATTTCATTAAAAGAAAGCATGCTTAGCATCAAAATTTTTTACACAAATGATACAACATAAAAAAAGTTCTTCTAAAAATAATTACAGTGATCCACTGTGATAAGCAATGTAATTAGATTCCCCTGTTAAATAAAGTATCAATGTATAAAATTTATTTTTGAAAGACTTCTAATTCCACTGATTTACAAGAGATTTTCACTGGAAAACTCAAAGGCATTTGCTAATGAAAATTGTTTAACTACATTTTTCCTTTTGTAATACTGCTTAATGATAAAATCTTTCAGAGACAGTCTTGGATGAAAAACTGTGAAATATGGAAGAAATCTTAAACTCAGTCAAGGTTTAACACTATTTTTAGGTCTGCTATCAAATAATCTGGTATTTCAGTCTTTAGAATATCATCTACCTTTAACTTACTTGATTACAGCTTGTCTATGACCAGTTTTACAGTGAACTTGCAAACTTCTACACATAATTACATTTGCCAAGGCAAACTCCTCTTAAAGACAAAATTTTTTCTACATATCATACTACCAGACAGAATGTGCATATGTTGTTACACTGCAAACTCTGATATTGTTCTCTGAGCAACCTCATTCATGACCTGAAGGGATCAGGCCTTCCTCAGAAGGAAAAATCGTTTGTACTTTCTCCAGTTTGAACTTTGTGCTGAGACTCATCTCACACTTTCTTCTTGACAAATTTTCTATTCTCTATTGATCACTTAGGACTGAAAAAGTCAGTGGTCAACATTTCCTGGGTTGCTTGTTTGTTTTGTTACTCTGAGCTTTATTACCATCATTAAATGTCAGCATTTCAGCTTAACAAGCTGTTCGCTACTGGCAGAACTACACAGATATTTCTGATATTTCTTGGATTGCAACTGTGTAGCCAAGGTCCTCAAATTCAGACAGCTGTCTTGAATACTCCTTCCCCACAGCTCATTCCCCAGATGCGGCAGATAAGCTGTAAAGGACATAAAGTACTGTGGTAGGCACTTAGAGGATTGCGAATCTTCACTATTATCTGTGATTTTATTAAGATAGTATATTTTCACAGGCACTACTCAAAGTCACACGGAGATGAGGGTCTTCTAAAAGACATACCTTGTATTTTTAAGGGTCTCTAATTATCACAGCAGCTAGACTACTGAAATTACCACTTCTAAAATTATTTCTTACTTTGTTACTGAAAACTATAATTGATTTTAAAGGATGTGCTGATTCCTTTAAATCTACCTTCTTTTCAAATGAGTTTCATATAGTAACAATCTCTAAACATTTGTGAATTATTTCAGATATTTCATTAACCTACTTTACCAAAGCCTATACTTTACCAAAGGGAAAAGTGACTTTTTTTTTTCTTTTTTTTTTTTTTTTCTAGCTGAGGCCTACTTACAATGAAAACCCAAGGTAATTATTTTAGTCATCAACATAATCCCAAAAGGTGAGATTTTATGTGGTGATCAGACCTCTCCAATATTTTTGCCTCATTGAGTTTTATAATGTTGCTATTCTTGTAAGCACTTTGCCCTATAAAAGCAAAACCACAGCAACTAGAATCAGCCAACAGAGACCAAGGGGACTCGAGAGACACAAGCAGATTATTCTATTGTTTTTAGGTTTAGGGGTAGTCCAAGTCATTTCAAGAGTAAAAGATAATGAAGTCAGAGTACACATTATTGATAAATTCACATTAAGAGACACAATTTATATCTGAGACATAAACTTTGGAACTGAGTTTTGATTCCCATCAAGTTTCAGGGGTGCTTGGACTGAAAGTTCTGAACAGAATCCATTGATGAGAAAAAAATGCAAATGAACACAAAGGCAACAAAGCAAAACATGGCAAATGTTCAGCTAAAACAAGATGCAATAGCACAGATGGATGAAAGGTACAGTAGCATAGCACAGATGGACCAAGTTCTGTTCAGCTGCAGGAGGTTAACCCTTGCTTGGATTTTTGCTTGTTTCAATTACATTTATCTAGAAATTAATCTGTAATACGACTGGTTTGAGTTCAGTGTAATAAAATTACAGAATAAATCCGTATGAATTAAAAATCTATGATTTTTTTGATGAATTATATACTTACTTAAGAATTTCCTAAATGAGGAAATTTAGAATAAATCTACCCTCAAAAAAAGTGGAAGAAACCTTGTACAAAATAACAAAAAAATTACCTTTGTAGTTTTTCAGAAAAAAGTCTTTATTTGAAAAGCAAGAACAATTTAGGGGCAGCATGAAACTCTCCTGTTTGAAAGAGCATTCTTGTTAAGGCATGACCAACATTTAAGAGAAAAATATTTAAACACCCCCCACCCATGACATTCTTATCCAAATGTGTTAATCCAAAACATTTCCTTGAAAGCAAGCAAAAAAAAAAAAAACCATAAACCAAACTAATTTTTATTGGGATCAAAAGACATAATCCAGTACTCCCCAACTAATCACATTATTTATTATAAAAGCAAAGTGAAGCATTTTTATTTTTGAAGGGGGAAAAAAATTCTGCTGAATCTATTAATGACTTTAGAATGAATTTAAACATAAAGTTCTTAATCCTATGCTGCAGTTGTACAAACTCCAATAGGCTTGGGCCTGCCTAATAGTAACCCTTTCTTACCTCACTTCTATGTCTCTCTGGTCTCAGACAAATGTAATTCAATAGGAAAAAGAGTATAAGGAGTTTCTTCAAAACCTATCAGTTGATAGGAAAAAGAAGTAATGAAGAAATAAATTGGCTTTCAAAATGGTGAAAAATTGTACCATTGGATAGTAAAAATAAGAAAAGATTGAAGTAAAAGTTTGGAAGTCATGAACAGCAGCAAAAAGATCCCTAAATGAATATGCTGCAGGAATATAAATTGTATTGCAATTACAATACTCCTAAAAATCGTGATAGACAATTTAACTACAATGTTATTGAAATACAAAAGCTATTGAAAAAGGGATTCATGAATCTGCTCTTAAAGAAAACTAATTAAAATAAAAGAGCTGTAATAGTCTCTCCTTTAGAGAAACTAATAAAAGTGATGGGAAAACATGAAGCACTCATTTTCATTTTTTGAAGAATTAAAGTGAATTTTAATCCTTCTGCATTAGTCCTATTCTTCAATGAATCCTAATATTGGAGATAGAAGAGAGTTGTTAGTACACCATATTTAATAGCTTTTGTACATTTGCTTTGAGTATAGAATAAATCAGACAAAATAACACAGATTCCTACCACATTTCCACTGGTATATGTGTAAACTCTTTCAGTTTGAATTGTGCTGTCTTTAATATCAGATCAAATTAAGAAACCTTTCCTCAAGACAAGTTTAATTTGATTTTATACCAGTATAAAAAAGCACATTGTGCTTGACACAAGTCTGTTTACTCACCCTTTCAGTGCAGCTTAATCTTAATTTGCTACAATGCCATCCATTCTGTCCTGAGTATCTCTAAGATTACCTGAAAACTGTTGCATTTTGTAACATGGTGAGCTAGCCAGCAACTGATTAGATGCCAAATTCATTCCACAGATGATTTTTATTAAGTCAGACTGCAAAGTAGGCCATTTTGAGAGGTGACAAGCTAATGCATTATCACTATGTACTTTAGCTCACAAAAGAATGTAATTTAAGGTTTTTTAATGCTAAATATCTGTATCTCCAAATTTGTACTAATTATTGGGCTAAAACTTTCTCTCATACACTTACTCCTGCTATGTTCTTTTACATTAAAATATCTTATAAAATAGTAAGGTTGTAGATCACAGCACTAAAAGGGTTGAACCAATTAGAAACCAGACACAAGGTTAATGGGAGAATAAGTGCCCTGTTTAAAATTATTTTTCTATTATTTTAGAAGACAAATATGTTAACAACAAGTACACTTATACCCTAAGTCAATGCTGTGAATCATTACAGAGCTAAGATGTTGTACATAGGAGATTGCATACCAAGTTACAAGTAAAAGAAACCTAATCCATAAGAGGTAAACCAGATCAGATGATGATGGTCTTATGACTCAAGGGATGTTTTTCCCCATCTGTGTGAAAAACAAGGAAAAATAATCAGGATGTAATGTGCAAAGGTGGATTCAACTTGATTGATCTAAAATATGGTGGTAAAAGAGGGATAGAAAGCAAGCTGAAAAGAGTAGTGGGTCTCCCATCAAGAAGCATAACCAGAGAAAAAGAGACCATCATGCAATTGTTCACTAACTTCTTTCTTTCTGCATTTCCAAAAGACAGCATAAGCCAGATAGATAATTTAGGGAATATTTTGAAACGAAACGACAGTCAAAATCTAACCTGCAGCATCTTCAGCACCTGTGTCATGTGTTTGTCATGATTTACTGATACATGTACTGTGTTTGTAGAATGAATTACATAACATTTGTAGTGTTATTTACTTTAGCAACTTCATTGTTCCCTTAGGTTAAAAGAATCTCAAGTAGTAATTCTATATAATATAATATTTTACAGGTGAGTGAGGAAAAGGAATAAGAAGACATTTTCAGTTTAAAATCTGAAGCAGGGAGGACCATGATTAGCAAAAGCTAAAGTAGTGTTTTGGAGGGATAATCCCATATAATCTGGTGCTAAATGTTAACCATACTGAAGTTATTGTAGTTTTATTACTGCGGCATCAGTAATTCTAGTTTTGTGTTCAACTGCATTGCCCTTTGTGCCTTGGTCTCTCTGCAGCTTTAACCTAAACCTGCCATCAGACAAGTTCCCTTTAGTGATACCAGATTATTTAGAAAATAATCGACACAGAGATGCATGTGAAGTCGCGTTTTCTACCCCTAATCAAAGTTCTTCAGTAGTCCAGTGAACCCTTATCTAAAAGGTTAATAATTTGTAACAGCTGGTGGTATCGTGGATTTTTTTTTATCAGCATTATGAAAGGAAGGCCCACCACGAGTATCTGATCCATCCAATTTAAAATATATGCATACTGTAAATTTAAGTACATACAAGTGAATTGCACCTGTTCAGGCTGAGCTGAGAGACTGTGAGTATCATGTATCTTTAGGAACGTACAGATCAGGATAGACTGCTTAGGCTAACTGAGTTTTAACAATATGAAACCCTATTTCTTTGTTGTAGAATATATCATATTAAAGGGTAAAATAAAGATTATTATTTTTGTTAACTGATTGATATTTCACTGAAGAGCAATGATTGAACAGATGGTTGGAATTTGAAAAAGTTCAGAAAATTAAAACAGGCAGTATGTGAAAAGGAAAAAGACTCTGAAGATGCTTCTGTAGTTTTGACAGCTTTGTTTTCTTTTTAGACTCTGAAGATGCTTCTGTAGCTTTGACAGTTTCATTTTCTTTTGGGGCTTTTTTTGGTTTTGTTTTTTTTTTTTTTTTTAATATGGTGCTCTTAAGAAGGATTTATTGTAATGCTAAAATAATAAAACTCAAATACTATGACTTCATACATGATCCTGAATTTTCAAACCTATGTATTTTTCAGAAAATAGTGTTTAAATTCACTGTGAGGACATCTTGACCTTAATAATGTGATAAATGACACAGTGATGAAACATTTTCAAAACTAATGAAGAATATTTTTCATTTGCTTTGACCAGATATGGATGATTTTCACTTGCTATCTTTTTTTTCCATGTTTTTTCCTCCCCTCCTCCCCACTTTTTTTTTTTTTTTTTTAATATTGCTAGTACTGTAACTTCCTAGGTGTTGGATGAATTGCACATCATTTTTGACAGGTTCTACTTCACATGTGGCATCACAGTGCAAGTGGTAGCTCTATTTTGTGTGGCTCAGCAACATATTTTAGTGATGGACTTGGCAATCCATGTTAATGGTTGGACTTGATCTCAAAGGTCTTTTCCAACCTAAATGATTCTATGATTCTGAGATTCTATGATTTAGTCTTGGGGAAAGACTGTGCCCAGTATCCTACCAGTATCTGTCAGAGAACAGTGTCTGTCTGATGGCCACAACAATTCGTCTTTGCAATAGAGCACACTAATCACAAAACCTGTCCCTCTTTTCCAAAACATCAGAAAGGAGAGGGGAGGAAGGAACTGGAAACAGATCATGTTCAACATCTACTTCAGTTTTAAATTAAGAGGACTAAAAGGAAAGGTAAGACCTCTCTCTGAAACTGTTTATACCACAAACAGCTCTGCATCTTCCCTCAGAATGTCTTACTAACTACAGGGGAAAATATGCCAGATACAATCTGTTCTGGAAAAGCAACGGGAAATGGAAAAACTGTAGATAAGTGTAAGGTGCTGAGCAATTGCAGAGGAGTTTTCACTTCCGTAATTTGTAAACCAATAATAATTACATTTGCAAGACAAAAATTCAGCAAAACTTCAATGACATGTAACAAATGCTTTTTTATCTTAAAAGTTAGATTCCCTGTTCTTGTGTCACATAGCAGTAAAAATACCCCAAGACCACTAAATAAATATGGTATCAATAATTTTACATATTAGAACAGTCAAACCAAAAAATCCTGTTCCTTGTCCCTTTATGACACATGCTGGAGCTGAATGACTGGAAAATTCTGCTTTTCCTTTACAGTAGTTAACTACATACAGACCAATTACTGCTATTCTAGAAAGAACATTCTCAACACAAGCCATTTTCAAAACCAAATTGAAATCAAAATGAAAATGAAGGAATTTTAAGCTTGTCTCTCATAGGTTTTTGCAATCTTGTCCATATAGGTTAGAACTTCACCCAGAAAACACCTTTTTGTTTCTTTAAAAAGGCAAGAGGACAAATCTGTTGCCTCATCCTGACTATGGTGTTCTTCACAACCTTTCAAGCAACAACCATCCATACGAATTTTAGCAAGGAACTCTTCATTCTTTCTTCAGCAAGGTTTCTCCATCCTTTCTCAGTAATAGAGCTTGTGTGTGAAAAAAGCAGAGCTTGTGTGAAAAAAGCAGAACTAAACCACAACACACCTATTTCTCATGCTTTATATACCGCCATGCAGTCAGCAACACACACTCACTGAAAACCGAGTTTTATCAAATGCAAGTCTTTTGCTTCCTATTACAATTCCATATTCAGATTTTGCACTGCTTTAAGAGTTTCTGTTCATTTAAAAAGACTTAGTCTACCTGCTCTTTCAGTCAACAGCCCCAGTAACATAATCTTACTGAAAACCAAGCAAATAAAAAATCTCATCAGTTTCAATGAAAACCAAAATAATGTCCATTCTTTTCATGCCTACCTGCCTCAATTCAGAAATTTAGAGAGTTATATAATATATAGCTTCCTGAATATGAACTATGGGGTAACTAAACTAAAATCCTGTTATCAGGGAGCTCCATTCATTATCTGACATCATTACTCACAGGGTAAAAAAAAAAAATAGCCCATATCAATATCTAGAAAGAAGTACCTAAATAATTGTTTCAAAACTTCTTTTGGAGATTCTTACAGGAAATTGACACATTCTTTAAGAAGTTGTGTCTATCTCTTCTCAAAAACATATTTAGGTAAGGTCCAGATGAATTTAAATAAGATTAAAAATAATTTGGCCTTTTTGAGGACTACCATACAACAAAAGGCTGAAAGATTCTGGAAAAAATTTCTATACAATATGGTTCTCTTCTTTCAGCTGAATTTTGTAAAATTGGTTTTAATACATTCTCTGTTTTACTACAAGCATTTCTTTTGATTTTGCTTTAATTGTCTAGACAGATACTATTCACAACAGTTATTGCAGTGTGGTAACCTTTGGTCTCCTATTTCATACTTGAAAGACTTTTTCTGAAGTAATAGAGGTATGTTTTTTTGGTGTGCACTCCTGCTTTGTTGTACTGAATTATAGGTTTCTGTAAAGGTGATCAAAACAAGCATATGTAAATGAAGTTTAATTCACTGACCTACTTCAGATCTAATTCAACTTGACCTCATCCACTCATGTTTCATGACCTGTAGTGCTCCCTTCCTTACTTTCTTTTTATCATTAATCTTTACTGCTCCCTAACTTCTTCCTCTGCAGTCATTGATCTTTCTCCCTACTATTATAAAGTCATTCTCAGTTGATTGTAATGCTCTTCCTATCCCTCCTCACAATTCCTACTGGTAGTCTCTTGAAAATGGAGAGTACTAATCTATATCCGTTTCCTCACTTTCTTGTCTTCATTCCACATTTCTGTTGTAACTGTCGTTACAGAAGAATACAATAACCTCCTTTGTTGAACCTTCAGACAGACATGAAATCACCACTTCTATGATGCCCTGCTGTCCTTGCACAACATTTTTTAAATTTATTTACTTGTTTATTCCCCTGTCTCTTTGTTCTTTTCCTCTTCAGGAAAATCTTCTTCTTTTACCAGCTGATGCTTCTTAAGTGGAAATTACAATCTCTTCCCTAATGTTCATTTGTATTTATTCTGTTGATAACTTATTTTTTTCATAGTGCCTTACATTGTCATGAAATAAGTGGCAGAAAGCTGCAGCTCTGCTTTCTGGTCAATCACATCTGTGAAGCTCTCGTGCTTCTTACTTGAGCTCATAATGACCAAATCTGAGAAAGTATTTTCTAATTAAATGCCAAACTCTAATTTCCTTCCTGAAATTCTTACTGCAGCATGAAAGGCAGTCGTTCTTTTGAAATTCTTAGTGAAACTGCTCACATCTCCTAAACATATCCCTCTTTGCTGTCTCCATTAGTATTAAATGTTCTATAATCTTACCATAAGGAATGCAAGAAAAAATTACCTGGACACTTTTCGCTATCCATAATAGCTGAAGTACATCAGTATTACTTCAAACTGCTACATTCTTCTTCTAAAGGTAATAATAAAAATAAACCAAAAAAGTTGTTTAACTTTATATCTATGAGGAGAAGAAACGTTAGAGTAATGTAAAAAATAGCACTTGCAACACCCTTCACAGTATTCAAGGGAGTTCATGTGTATAAGTAAGTATGTAAGTAAACATGCACATCTGGAGGAAATAAAGTTTGAATTAAACATAGAAGTTGAAACCAATATTAAATTGTGATTATTCAACAGGAATGCACTTCATCTTGTTTGGGGAACAAGGAGACCAAGACCATGCATCTTGGAGAAACCATTGTATTTATGCTGTATTTACAAGGCTGCAAGCCTGCTAAGTATAAAAACCTGCTAAGTCTAACACAGAGGAAAGCATTATTAAACTCTTGTCATTAAGATGAACCCTAAGGCTTACATTCATGACCCCCTCACTTGTTTTATGCAATATAACTTTTTTAATACTTTCACATCAATATGTTCTCGCCATGACTGGCTATTAACCTCACACACAGTTGTTACTAATGCAGTCTGCAGTTACAAAGGAAACATTTCCAAAACCAGGAAGATCACTACATTACAGGGAATGCAAGGCACTTCAACAGCAATTCACTTTTTTTTTACACTTTTTATTTTCTCAAGAATGAAGCATTTAGCAGATAATCCTGAAATCTCTCTTTCAACCTGACAAATGGCAGGTAAAATAAGAAAAAAATGAGCTTCACTGTGTAAGTTGGAACTTTAGCTAATAGAAAACAGATATGGAAAAAGAAAACCCAAAGCAAAAAACATGGCTTATTAGCTGGCTTGATTTCCATATCTCATCTGCATTTCATTCAGGTCAGAGCTTACAACACAAATTTGTAGCTTTTTAGTTCCGAGTCCCATTCCTCAGGTTAGCTATATCATCCTGGCTTTTTCTTTATAAACAGGCAGTTGTTACTTGGAGCAAAGCCCTTCTTTATAATGTCTCCACTTACTAGAAATTTAATATAAAAAAAACCCCAAACCCAAAACAATGAATGTCTAGGAATTTCCTATAATCCAGAGTCTTGGTACTTATTACAACTAGAATACTGTAAGCATCCAACCCATCAAAAGCTGTCTGAAACCACATTTTTTTTTAGCACAGAAGAATGGTTCTTAGACATTCTCTCATGCACGGTGTCTCACAAAGTTACCAACCACCTTGTCAGTAAAGAATTCACGTGTTACCCATATCCTTTCCCAATAAACAAGTTGGTGGGGTTGCACCAGACTCCCTTCTGAGCTTATATCAAAGC
Organism: Falco rusticolus; assembly: GCF_015220075.1. Lineage (NCBI taxonomy): Eukaryota > Metazoa > Chordata > Aves > Falconiformes > Falconidae > Falco > Falco rusticolus. The sequence goes on along the minus strand of NC_051210.1, from coordinate 38,149,946 downwards.
ACTTGTACAAAACTTTCTAAAAAAATTTGTCATTATATATAAATATTAAGGGAAAAATAACCTCTTGAGAAAGGCTTCAAATGTTTGGTGCAAATACAAGGGCTGTTGCAAAGCATGGTGACATGCCTGCAGGAAATCAAAATTATCCCTGTCAACTGCCAAGCGATTAAAACAAACAAACTGTTGTATTGCCATTTCCTCTTCCACAGGTCGTGAATGTCACCATGATATACAGTATCAGTTGCCACTAGCTAGTGTCTTACCTGCCACTTAAGAGTAGTTTGAACAAAAAGTCAAGCACCCAGCTGAGGTTAAGAGTCGTAGTATCTTTTTTATTTTATTTCTTTAATTTAAGATCGGTTTCTTGTCCATTATTTGATTATGGTCCCACATTTTCTGAAGGATTTTTCAGTGACTGTGGTCAGCTGCATACTCTGCAACAGGATTGGGATTCCACAGAAAAACAATTTTATCATCACTGTTCACATTTTCTGTGATTTAAAGCTTTGCTCATAACCACAGCAGATGCTACTCTAAGCAGCAGTAAATCGATGTGATATAGTTAATCCTGATTATCGCCCTGACAGTCACAATGACTTGTGATTCTGAAGATTACATACACTATGGAAAATAAATACAACAGGAGGAATCCCACTTACAAGTATTTTCTGTTACTGTAATCTTACCAGCCTCTTACACCTTTTTGATGAACTGTGCAGACATTCTGAAAAGTATCTTTCGATCAAGTCATAAGTAACCCTTAAACATACTTTCAAGGCACTTATAAACAATCTTACAAGTATTGCATATACATCGGTTTAACCCATCAAGCAAAGCAGAGTATTTCAGAATTCAAAATGTAACTGTTAACAAGTACCAGCTTTTGTTTCTTGGTAACATTTAAGCCTTGGGATGTTATAATGTATTATGAGTGGTGAACTAGAAATATCATTTTCAGGGCACAGTTGTAGAAATTGCAGTTGCCTTTGTGTGACCAAATTTCATTTTAAAATGTGGGGGATTTTTACCTACACAGTATTAATAAAAATCTCCTATGTTTTTACTTAATGTTATTCTTAGGTTAAGGGCATCTGATTCTGAGTGCCCCAAGCTTGCATAAATATTGTTAAAGCTCAAGTCAGCCAGATGTTTTATGGCTGCAATAACAGAAAAACTGTCTAAATACAATCCTATTCATACTAGTCCCACTGCCAGTCAGAAGAAGAGGCACAGGACAGTAGAGTAAAAGATGAATAATTTGCATTCTCTTGAGAATGGAAACCTTTGTTTTATTTGCCAATAAGATGATCATCACTGTTAACAGGGATTGAACAGACTTTGTGTAATGTATTTGTTCATTCCGGAACAAAAAGGCACATTTAAAAGGTGTCTCTCAGCTACCTGAAAGATTAAGACAGACAAAGACCTATAGCAAAAGCAGGTGATATCTGTATTTATCCAACTAGAAGCCTAGAGTTAAATACTATTAAGAGGACAGGATATTTGAGGCTGAAGAATGGTGTCAAAAAGAAATAAAAGAAATAAGGAAGTAGTGGAACATTAGTAGAATAGCAGAACTATCACTGATTGATTAGCAGTCAGGAATTATTTGTTTTCCAGGACATCATCAGTTACTATACCAGACACAGAGGGAGGAACAGTATTATAAGAGGCAAATGACAGGAAGTTTTTTTGTTGTTTGTTTGTTTGTTTGTTTTTTGTTATTGTTGTTGTTTTGTTTTGTTTTGTTTTTTCTGGTTTGGTTGCTTTTCAATTTCCAGGATTAGTTTTCTTCTTTTAATCTCTTTCTGCTCAGTCAGCTTCCTAACTGCATCATGGAAAAGACTTGTCTTCCACTTATTGCAAGAAATCTTGAGAGGAAACTCAGCATACGAGCCATAGCATTTTTCACATTGTGAAACACACCAGCAGCAAAATCTCATACTGAGTATAAGCAACCTGCTTGGAGAAGAGCTGCAGTCTGATGCACTGTGCAGCTTCGCAGGGATGTAAACTGCCTTTCCCAGCAAAAGTATCAGGTAAGGATAGTACCTAGCATAGGGCGTATACTCCTAGAAGCCAGCTATAAAAGAACCAGATGGACAAAGCAGGACAATATGCTCGTGAAATTAACAGATTTTACTGGCTTAATTTCAAAATGTGTTTGGTATTTTGGTACTAACAATAAAACTTCAAAATACTCTAAAACTCCAAACAAAATTCTTCAAGACTGTTTTGAGGGTGTAAACTATGACTAACAATCTCCCTTCTTCTTCTCAGAGAGGAACCAAAGAACCAAAAAAAAAAAAAAAAAAAGTCCTAAAAATTTCCATTTTGTTTAGACTTCCACCCTCCAAAATCTGACTTCTGTGAACTCTCGAAACTGTAGGTTACCAGACTGTACTGTCTCCTGCTGCCATATGTAGCTTTTGGTAAACCTTCAAGTTAGCTGTCTGACTACCCTTGAGTCTTCTTTTTACCCATACCACTTTACTTGCACTCTTATTTAGGTCCCTCTCTGTTTGCCATACTCAGTGAAGATTTTATTCTTCTAGCATCATCTGGATGTGCAGATGATAGCAGAGCTGGACTGGATTTTTTTTCAATTCTTAAAATTCACTATATCACAATTAAAAACTCTTGGGTGTTATCCTAAAAAGCATTATAATTACTTTAGCCTTTTTACAGGTTCCATACACACAATATTTCTTTCTATTGTGATGTGTATATAGTTTATTTTTCAAGTCCTGGAAGGTGTGTTGTAAAAACCAAATGCCCTCGTAGCACCATATTCTCTGAACCTATTCCTGTATAGAAAAAGAGAACCACATTGACTGTAGGTGGAACATAAAACATTAAGTGAGGTTCCACTGAGACTGTTAGAAATCTGCATAGAATGTAACTTATTTTACTTAGTAAATGACAAAACATTTATAGAACACACAAGTCACAAATTTCTTGCCTTCTTAGTATGTATCTCATTTTCTGAGGTTCAGAAAAAAACATTATTCATTATCTGAGTTATTTCATTGTATCAAAAAGGCAATGACATTTGGTAAATGCAGAAGAATGCATAAAAACCTATTAACCATGAGCAAAATATTGAATAGTAATCTTAAAAGATTTCTAAATTGTAGGCTAGGAATCTATTTTGAGAAATATAATTTAGAGATTGAAACACTCAGCTCTTTTTTAAATTGTAGACTAGGAATCTATTTTGAGAAATATTTAGAGATTCAGACTTTCAGCTCTTCAAGTGTTATGCTACTGAGCACAAACTCATCTGACATTAACAATCTCAGAGTAAGGTTACACAAAGCAACAATGATACTGATGATGAAGACTTTCAAGCTGTTAAATTAACTGCTCACTGCTTTGCAAGGTCACAGTTAACATCTGGGAAAACCATTAATAGTTACAGAAAAGGTGAAAAGAAAGATGAAAAATAGGGTTACCAAGAGACTATATTGCTTTTTGGAGTCTAGGCTCACCTGTATACCTGTTTATTTCTTTTATAGAATGCAATCCCTACAAAATCCTAGTTACTACATGCTGAGTGAGTCTTTTTTTCAGCTGCAACCTTTATTAATTCATTATATTGATATATGTTATAGGGCTTATCATAAACAGCACTCAAGTCAATTTGTAACTAGTAGTTAATAAAGTAAATATTACATAGAAATATGTATATAAATTTAATTCTGAGTAAGGTCCATTTTATCTGTAAGTCGCGGGTCTGAGAATTCCTGCACATTAGACACCTGATTTGAAAGGGCCTGTTGGGACATTTAACCTCAACAAAAAGCTCAATACTAACAGAACAGCTCAGGTGATGTAGAAAATCAGAGAATACTAATATTTTTCTTGCATAAGTACAACTGTAGTTACAAAAAATATGTATGTATATATCTATTTAAAGTGACTATAAGATTGAGAATACCTAAATTACATTGAAAACCTCATATGAAATAGAAATTTAGCTTGAAACACATGGTTATTATACTATCTTTCAAAGTTAAGATTATTCTGAAACAAAATCTAATTACTTTTTGGGAAAGGACATGCTGAAGTAGGGCAAACAAATCAACTCTACTTCTCCCTTGAGAATATCTCACAATAGTTCAGTTACAGTTTTGGAACTTGCTAGTTGTCTTAGATAAGATGTCATTAGTGTTTAAAATACATTTGCTTTCTTTTTTTTTCCTTTAACATTGTTACACAGTTTGGAGTTTGCATGGTTTGTAGGTTGTTGCTGAGACAGCTGCAAACAAGTCATCAAAGTTGCGTCATGGCAGACACAGCAGGAGTATTACTAGTAGCATATATAGGAGAAGCCCCGTCACAAAACTCACTTTTCTGAAATGCTGAAGATGGGAATGTTTTTTGAATGCTATAATGTGTAGCTCTGAGACTGGCCACTCATGCCTACAGAAATAGTTGATCTATAGGGATAGGGGACTTGGTACAACAGCTGGGAAATACAGAAGTACCCAGGAACGTAAGTTCACTTTTTAAATTAAAAATAAATAATAATTAAATTATTATTTTAAAAAAAAAAAGAAATGGGAGATCAGATACTATCATACTTGTTTGGAAAAGTTGGGCTTTTAGCCTGCTTAAGTTCCTTTCACACTGATCATCAATGGATTACACATTTCTGAATGCAATTTCATCACTATTTTAAAAATATCTTACCTGTGAAATGGTATTTTCTTTGTGCAGGTGTGCTCAGAATATGCTTATCTTTGTGCAAGATTGGAAGCCCTTTCCAGACCGGGCCCTTGGGTGCCATGGGTGTTGGCAACCTCTTCTCTGCTGCCATCGCATCCACATGCATCCACCAGCATAGTCAGAGACTCAGCAGAGATTATTGTCACTGTATTTTGCTTTACTTTCTCTTTCTCTGAAAACAGCTTTTTGGACTGTAGTTTGTGGAAATGTCATACTGAGTTAATGAATGAAACATAAACATGAATTACAGGCGTGCTGCATAGCTGTAGAGAAAGAAAAGGCACCCAGTGTTTTCCGGGTGCCAGGGCTCAGCTGGGCTGGAGCCTGCAGGGCAGGGCCTGGCAGCCAGGCCTGTCCCCACACCCCAGCCAGCAGCAGGGCAGCGCGGATGGGGGGAGATCCTGGGGACTAAGGTAAGGTTCTGGGCCATGGCTAAGCAAGGGAGGCTCCAGGGAGGTGGGCACAGAGAGAGAGGTCTGGCAGTGCTCTCGGGCCCTGGCGGTTTATCAGTGAGTGGAGATGCAAGTACCACGGTGCTGAATTTTCTAAGTACTATTTGCCTTGTTGAAACTCTTGTGGTTTAACCGCAGCTGGGAACTAAGCATCACGCAGCCGCTCGTTTACTCCCCACACCCAGTGGGATGGGGAGGAGGAGGACTGGGAAAAATTTAAAACTCAAGGGTTGAGATAAGAACAATTGAATAATTGAAATAAAACAAAATAATAATAATAGTAATAACAATAGTAATAATAGTAGTGGTGATGATGAAGATAATAATGGTAATGGTAATGATAGTGAAAAGGAGAGAGGATGGGAGAAGAATAAAATCCAGAGGGAAGGGAGACAAGAAACCAAGTGACGCACAGTACTATTGCTCACCACCTGCTGACAACTGCCCAGCCAGTCGCCAAGCTGCAATCACTCAGCAGGCCCTGCGCAACTTCCACCAATTTACATACCAAGCATGACACTCCATGGTATGGAATGTCCCTTTGGCTAGCTTGGGTCACCTGTCCTGGCTGTGTCCCCTCCCATTTTCCCGTGCCCCTCCAGTCCTCTCCAAGGCAGGGACTGAGAAATTGAAAAGTCCTTGACTTAGTGTAAACATTACACAGCAACAACCAGAACCATCCATGTGCCATCAGCATTGCTCTCACACCAAATCCAAACCACAGCACCGCACCAGCTACTGAGAAGAAAATTAACTGTATCCCAGCTGAAACCAGGACAGAAGCCTACCTCATTTACATTTAGAAAAACACGTCCAGTTGTGTACACATGACCCTAAGTTCGGCTGCGAACACTTAACACTGATGTAATCCCATTTGTATTTCAAGAAATATGTCTTTCTTTCCCAGTGATGACAGGAACTCACCAGATACTTGATGTTACTTCTTTGTGCTAAGATAAGTAGAGGCAAAATACACAAATTTTGTAGTTTGTAGCTAGTGGCTGGAAAGGTGATCAGCAGGAAAGGACCTGGGGGTTGTTGGTCTACAGCTTACTGAATATGAGCCAGCAGTGTACCCAGGTGGCCAAGAATGCCAATAGCATCCTGGCTTGTATGAGAAACAGTGTGGCCAGCAAGGCTAGGGAAGTGACTGTAGTCCCCCTGTAGTCAGCACTGTTGGGGCTACACCTCAAATACTGTGTTCAGTTTTGGGCCCCTCGCTACAAGAAAGATATCAAGGTGCTGGACCACATCCAAAGAAGGGCAATTAAGCTAGTGAAAGGTATAGAGAGTATGGAGAACAAGTCCTATAAAAAGCAACTGAAAGAACTGGGGTGGTTTTGTCTGGAGAAGAGGCTCAGGGAAGACATTATTGCTCTCTACAGCTACCTAAAGGAGGTTCTAGCAAGGTGGGTGTCAGTCTCTTCTCACAAGTATGGAGTGATAGGATGAGAAGGAATGGCCTCAAGTTGCACCAGGGGAAATTTAGATTGGTTATTATGAAAAAAATCTTCATAAAAAGGGATATCAAGCACTGCAACAGGCTGCCCTGTTGGTTCAGTCATTACCCCTGGAGGTATTTAGAAGATGTGTAGGTGTGGCACTTAGGGACATGATTCAGTGGTGAACTTGACAGTGTTAGGCTTATGGTTGAACTCAATGATCTTAAGGGTCTTTCTCAAACTAAATGGTTCTATGATTCCACTGTCATTATTAGAAGGTCATGGGCTTTGTCTTATAATCATATTCCTTCATAAGACAAGTTTAGATATGTCAGCTAAACCTGAAGTTTTACAACAGAGAAATAATAGGAAAACATTACTGCTCTTCTTCTGATCAATATTGTGGGAAGTTTGCCATACTTGGGTAACAGAAGAATGGGAGAATTTGATTACTTTATTATATTACAGGCTTCATCTGCAAACAGGAATAAAAGTAAGTCAGTCCTTGTGAAGTGCTCAGTCTAGATGAAGAGGAGCAAAATCCTATGTAACTTCTTCAGAAGCATAGATTTGTAAGTACCACATAGGCAGTTTCTGGTAAGGCAAAGGAATTAACGCTTCTTAGTTGACTGCTGGTACCTTTCAGATATCATTACTTATGAAAGAAATTCTGTACAATGAATTAGAAAAGATAATATAAAATGTTTCATTCTGAGGAAGCTCTGACAATTGTGTAAAAGCCACTACTTCTGCTTTAAATAGTGACATGTACTCATGAGGCTATATTAAGTGGGAAAACACTTGAAGCATATTAGAAATGCTCCTTTTACATAAACTGAAAGAGCTTATCAAGCTTTTTGGTAATTGGTAACTACTGAAGGCAAAAAAAAGCAAAGAATGCTGATGAAGCAGCTACCACTGATTTAGAAAATCAAAATGAAAGTCTGCGACCTTACCAACTTCACACTGATTTGTTCTCTTTCACACACCTTCACCGTCCCTGACACAAACACAATTTTACAAAGTGGAGACTGACCCAAAGTAGAATGTTTAAAGGGAATTTTGGTAACAAATATTACCTCTGTCTACCACAGAGTATTTTTATATACTTCCTTCTTGACTGACAATTCAATCACTAAAATTTTACCTGATCTTTTAAAATTATGCTGACATAGTTATAGGTCTTCAATTGCAATGGACTGGCTCAGGTCCATAACATTTTGCTCAGCATCCAGTCTTCCAGTATAGCTAAATCCAGAAGTTGTGCAGACTATGATAAGGTAAATAAAGTAGGTTTTGATGCAAGTGTCTCATACTTCTTCAGGTACCCTACATAGGACTGCATATTTCTTCTTTCATTTGTAAATTTTATTCTGTTCTGTGATGAAGCAGCTACACTTCCACCAGCTGTTCCCTCACTAAGTTCTGACCCTCTAAGATAAACATGATGGATCCTCCTCTCCCCATCGCTAGCAAGGGATGAAAGCTCAAAAAAAAAAAAAATCTGTACAGGAAACCCTGCCATATAAAGACAAAATTGTGTAATGTGCGACCTTAAACTGTTAAAGCTAAAAGTGACCTGCAATCAGAACAATATGTCTCTAAAGAATGAAGTGCAGAAAAGCAGTAACCAATATTACATAGGCTTCAGTTCTGCAACTAAATTGATGGGAAAATAATTGAAGTCAGCCTCAAAAGGCAATAGGTAGGCATCACATGTGATCTACTTCAGGAATATAACAATCAAGAACAATTTTATCTGGGAAAGACTGGATAAGGAAGAACTTCTGGCAGGACTATCCCCACTAGAAACTACTACTACTTATTACGTGAAGTAAAATATTGAAAGTCCCATATTTTAAGGTGCTTACAACCACTCCTTTTTTGCCACTTTTAAAATGATGATTCAAAAGACCTTCTACAGACAACCAGAAGTAGCCGCACAACCACAGACCCTGTTTCTCATGGGGGACTTCAGCCATCTTGATATCTGCTGGAAAGTCCACACAGCCAGGCTTACACTGTCCAGCAGGTTCCTGCAGAGCTCTAGTGATAACTTTTTGACAAAAGGTGGTGGAAGAGCCAATGAGGCAAGGTGTACTCCTAGAACATGGACTATCTAACAAAGAAGGACTGGTTGGGGATGTGAAGGTTGGGGTCAGCCTTGGCTGCAGCAACCATGAAGTGGTGGGAATTGAGGATCCTGTGTGAAGGAAGCAAGAAAGCTAACTTTGGTCTTTGAGGATCTACTTGGAGGAATGCCATGGGTTAGGGCTCTAGAAGGTGGGTGGTTGAAGAGAGCTGGCTAATATTCAAGCATCACTTCCTCTAAACTCAAGACAGAAGCATCCCTGTGAGTAAGAAATCAAGCTAAGTGCGCAGGAGACCTGCGTGGATGAGCAAGGATCTTCTGGCAGAACTCAAACTGAAGAAGTTTATGGAATGTGGAACGAAGAACTTGGGACAAATATAGGAACATTGTCAGAACATACCGGGATACGATGAGGAAGGTGAAGGTCCATTTGGGATTCAATCTAGTGAGGGATGTCAAGGACAACACGAAGGGCTTCTGCAAGTACATCAGTAGGAAAAGGAAAACTAGGGAAAGCAGAACTAGTCTGCTGCCGGATGACATGGGTCCCATGGTGACAAAGGACACTGAGAATGTGGACTCAGAACTGGCTGAATGGCAGAGCTCAGAGGGCTCTGATCAATGGTGCAGAGTCCAGCTGGAGGCCTGTACCAAGGCGCGTTCCCCAGGGGTCACTACTGGCTCCAGTCTTAACCTATTCATCAGTGTCCTGGGTGAAGGGACAGAGTGTACCCTCAGCAAGTTTGCTGAGGATACAAATTTGGCAGGAGTGGCTGATACACCAGAAGGCTGTGCTGCTATTCAGCAAGACCTGCTAGAGAGCTGGGCAGAGAGGAACATAACACAGTTCAACAAGGGCAAGTGCAAGGTCCTGCACCTAGGGAGGAATGACCCCATGCACCAGTACAGGCTGGGGGTTGACCTCACGGCAAGTAGCTCCGTGGAGAAGGACCTGGGTGTTCTGGTGGGCAGCAAGTTGCCCATGAGCCAGCAGTGTGCCCTGGTGGGCAAGAGGGACAACGGGATCCTGAGGTGCGTTACAAAGAGTGTGGCCAGCAGGTTGAGGGAGATGACCCTGCCCCTCTGCTCTGCCCTGGTGAGGCCACACCTGGAGTGCTGTGTCCAGTGTTGGGCTCCCCACTTCAAGAGCGAAAGGGACCTACTGGAGGGGGTCCAGTGGAAGGTGACAAAGATGATGAGAGGGTTGGAGCATCTGCCTGATGAGGAAAGGCAGAGAGAGCTGGGCCTGTTTAGCCTGGAGAAGAGTGAGAGAGGATCTCATCAATGCATATAAATGTCTTAAGGGCAGGTGGGAAGAGGGTGGGGCCAGGCTCTTGCCATTAGTGCCCAGCCACAGGACAAGGGGCAACAGGCACAAACTGCAACACAGGCAGTTCCACCCGAATATGAGGAACAACTGGTTTACTTTGAGGGTGGCAGAGCACTGGACCAGGCTGCCCAGACAAGTTGTGGAGTCTCCTTCTCTGGACATGTTCAAAACCCACCTGTATGTGGTCATATGCAACCTGCTGCAGGAGAACCTGCTTTAGCAGGGGTGTCGACTAGATGACCTCCAGAGGTGCCTTCCAACCCCAACCATTCTCTGATTCTTTGTTTCTTCATTTAGCCCTGCACTTAAAGACATCATTAAAGTTTGCAAGTACTAAAGCATATCTAGTAGGTTCTTGCAAACCATGGTACATTTGGTGAGATGCTAGTACACCAGATATCCAGGCTGCATTTCATCAAAGACCATGTGAAGATTTCGTCAGTGATGATGGAATGGGCCTCTCTACATGTCTGCAGCTTCTCTTGTGCATAGAGGACAGGAAAGTGCAACATACTGACCAAACGTTCTTAGTTCTTTCTGAGTCCTATGCTTCTGGAAAGAGCTTGCAGTACTCAATTCTGTTGTAGAGCAGGTGCCTCACTCACTGTTTTTTAGGGGAATGCATGCATGAAATAATGGGTTGCATGGATTGCATAGATATTTTGAATGCAGGTAACCCTTGGAATATGTGGCCCTTGTGTGTGCATGGTCCCTAAACAACGTGATCAAAATTGGCCCATCTCTGAGCAGTTATTTTGAGCAGTTAGCCTCCAGAGCTCTATTTCAACCAAAACTATTTTATGATTCTTTCATATGCTCATACATACTGTAATAAATGGCAAAGCTTTCTTTGTCTTTCAGAATTTACAAGGCTATAGATATTGTAATGATGGTCACACTCTAAGTAGGTAAATTAGCAGATATGACAGAGGTAGAGATTATGATAGCACATTGAATGATCAAAGACCATATTTACATAAATATTTCCAACTCTTGAATCACATTTGAAACATTGGTTAATGTGATCAGGGGAAAAAAATCCATTAAAAAAAAGAAAAAAAAAAAAAAACCAAAAAAACCAAACAAAAAAACCCCACCACCTCTCTAGAATTAGGAAATGCATGGTACAGAACTGAAGTTTTGAGACACTGTGCATTAAAGGGTAGTTCGCTGATTCTCAGGCTCAGTAAAGCTCTGATCCTGTAATGGGTAACAGCAAAATGACCGAGTATTTCAAGAGTATTAATAAAGGCTACCTATGTACCTGTTTTCTCTTGTCCTTTGATATAAAAGCTGTAGAGGGACTTATCATACATAAAAGGTTTGTACTCCATTGTGCTTTGGTGTCCAGCATCTATAAAGCTTGGCCAGGCTGACTGTTATGCTGCAGGTATTATAAACTGCCAGACTGGGACTCAAGCACTGAGTTTTTAAAATAGTCATTCGCACTCTCAAAATAGCCTTCTTACAGCATATAGTGCTTCCCAAATTGAAAAATCCAGAAATTCTTCTGTAATAATTCTATTAAGTATTTCTGCAAATGCAATATTTTTTGCTTAACTGAAGGGGGTGGGAAAAGAGATGGGGATTAAACAAATTAATCTGAAGTTTAAATCCTACTACGAATCCTATATAGGGGTAAGAACTGGAGTTTTGTGTAAGTCCAGTAGATTTCTGCTGGTATAGCTTAAAATTGAATCTCAGCAGGACAACACTCATCAGTTTACAAACATTGCAGCTGGATCTATTTCAGAGAACACTCTACACAGAGAATAAAGTACATATTGAAGTAATATTCATGCGTTATAATACAATCCTCCAGCTATTACTGGTTAACTGTGCAATTTCTATTAATAGTTTTGAGTGGGAAATTTGGCAAACATTCTTTATTTACTCTAGCATCCTAAGCGGATTTAAAGTAAATCTGAAATTATAAAAATGCTGTCAGCAGAGAATTGCACACCAGTGGAGAATTAAGTGATCTGCTTAAAACCTAGTTTGAAATCCTTTTATTGTGCTTTTTTTACTCCTACTTTGACCAACAAGGATTTGAAATAGAACCATGAAAACAGCATATGGATAAATGTAGGAATTCTAAGCTTACATCAAGGTAGCAAAAATTCCTTTGATGTACCCTCAGGAATCTGGGTTAAAAACAAAGTTTGTTCTTTATTCCACACCCCAGTTAAACTAAAGAAAAGTCAAAGTGTTTGATTACCATTTGTTTATCTATCTATTTGCTCATTTTTTCCAGTTTTTGTTGTTCCTGCTTTTTCTTCAGAAGAATACAGCTATATGGGTTTCTCTGTGTTAAGTTTCCATTAATGAAGATACAAGGTTTAGGTCAGTTCAGCATTATCTTATAAATCTTAGTTTGATTTTTGTGACAGAGTGTAGATTGTCTCTAAGCAAAATGCCAGGAATACCTCCATCCACTGCCAAATGGAGCTCAGGGCTGTCTTTTCTCATTGAGACCAAGAAAACCGTAGCAGCTCAAAGATGAAGCACATTTCTTGACAAAAGCTGAAAGACACATGGCTATAATTCTTTATCTAGACAACATTAGCAAGCTTAAGGTTTACCTACAGAGCTAAGGAATTAGACAGAACATTTGATTTGGGGAAAGAAAATTTTAAATTACACCTTTAGAGTTTTAAAACTTTTCATTTTTTTTCTCACCCATAATTCTAGCAGACAGTCATCTGAAAAATACCAAAATATAGCAACAAAAAAGGATTTACTTTCCTGGTATTAAAGCAAATGTTACAACAATGACTGTCATTTATTTATTTTCTAGTTAATTCTTATTTGCAACTGCTTCAGACAATACAGAATACGTATTGCACAAAACAGTACTGAAGACTAATTTGGCCAGTATTTCTTAAAAGAACAGTTCCTGCTTGCTTTAAAAATTACCTGAATTTTAGGTAGTAATCCAAACTAAACATTAGTTTTATTTGCTAAGAATGGGCAAAAGAATGAGCAATAGGTGAAAACAGGTAAAGGCATGGATAGATGTCCTCTCCTCTGGTGAAACCAGGTAATTTTGGTTCAGTTCAACTGCCTTCACCAGACAGTTAAATTAAATCATCTTATTTTGCCTGGAAAAGATTAGGGAATACTCACCTTTTTCATTTCCCTGCTACAGAAGATGGCAGCATCCAAAATCATCATAACATTCTGTACCCTCTGTGGTTAAAAGCTTTCCTGAAGATGATGCCGAGCTGCAAAAGCTATGTGCAAATTTCAGACAACTGATAAGACCAGACCCAGGATTCTGTGTCAGGTCCATATCCCTGTAAGATAGTTTAAGTTTTTGTTTTCCCTAGTGAGCAGTGCACCAAAAGGAGTAAATGTATTCTAGAATTACTAGCTAAAGAAGTAACTCATAATTTACACACTCAAGTTAATGAATCAACTATATCTGGAAAAAAAGCCTGATCAAATAGTTATATATTTGTCTACTGTTCATTTGGACAAGTATTGGGAAATGTAATCTGCCATCAATTTGTGCTTTTTTAATCAAAATTATATGTAACTTTTTTCAAAGACTGTTTCAATGTTATCTCTGAAAATCTGCATTGCACAGATTCATCTACACTTTGAAAAACGTTAGGGCATCAAAGGAAAAATACTTTTCCTGAAAAATACAGGACAAGCTGTTATAGCTTTGATAATACAGCAAGCATATCAAGGTTTGAAGTAATCTGAACTGATTTGATTTTAGGATTGATAAAATAATTTTGTATGTGGTCTTGCAATTTCCTGATTTTGAAACAGAAAACCATCTTAGGCAGTCTGTTATCTGTACAGAGCCAGAGTTCTCGGTAAGGATACTAGGTCAGGAAGCAGAGGCATCTCTATATGCTGTTAAGTAGGATTTATTATCCGGAAACATGACTCCAGAGAATACTGACTTCTGAGCAGCTGAGGGTCTACAAAAAGATGAAAGAATAAGGAAATAAGGTAGCTGTCTACTGGGAAACAGTAAAGGAGTTTCTTAGGGAAAGAAAACTGCCTGGAGAGAGCAGTTAACTGTCTTAAGTTATTATTACTTTAACCTTCAGGAAAAAGAACTTGGCCTTGATTGTTTCTGACCCTAAGGAAAGTAAAAATACAAAGATTTATTTTGTGTTAACCTCGAGACAAGGAGGTTTTGAAAATCCTTTTTGCTGACTTTGAAAGGAAAACATCTTAAACAAGGGATTGTTTGACATCCAGAGAAAAGAACACAGCTATGGGAGTAGGTTTATTTTAAGTTCTGAATAGACTGTTAAATTCGCCTCTGAGGCTGCAAAATAAAATTTTGTTTTAATGTTGTTTTCTCCATTTGCTTTAGTTCTCTTTGGATGGCAGACCATCTGTTCTCAATGTCTGTATCCTTTACACTATGGATTTGTATGCTAAGAACTTCTTTCTTCACACAGTGTCTGCTGCAATTTCATGTTTAGTATTTGTACAAAACCGATATTCTACCAAAAAAAGAGAAATTTAAAAAATAGCTGGTAATTCTATACATACATAATTACAAATTACTTTTTTTAATGAGTAATCCATTTTTCCATTCCTTCATACTGCTTTCACATCATCCGTTGTATAAAAATTTAATAGAAGACTGTATTCACACAAAGCCTCCAAAAAAACCCCATACTGCACAGAGAAAGAAGTGTCAGCATGGATATATGCAATATGCATTTATATGCATTTACTGAGTAAATTGAACACAGTATTTCAAAACATACATAAAAACCTATTTGCTTAGAAAAAAAGTATGGTTCTAATAAGTTTGCATCAACCAGACAATGTCATAGTCTTCTGTCTCCACAGGTTCTTTGGTTAAGAGTATCTTAAAAAAATGGAAGTCGGATGAGGGTGAAGAAAATTTTAAGGAAGGTCAGGCAAGGGCAAATTAGTTGTAAGCACACCTCATGAAGCTCTCAGAGCTAAGCATTTATATCAGGCTAATAACAGTACACCATAGAAGTAGATGAAAAAACACACAAGCCAAAATATCTTAAACATCCACATCGACAACCTGTTCAACTGATTCTCTGCTTTAATCTTCCTTGGCAACCAACTGGCAGAATCATTATTTGTTATATTTTTTAGGGGTTGGGTGAACTTGCTAATTTTGAACCCACTGAAACATTAGGAGTTCAAAATACAAACTTATAGGCTACTATTTAAAAAAACCCAAATGTTCAGCTAGGAGAAAGGTATCCCTTTGTTCATGTTCTGTGAGCTATCTCTAGCTAAATAAAATGGGTTCAAAATCTATAGCACAGAAAAGCGCTATGTTGAAAATAAAAAGAAAACTATTTTTCAGTTTGTAATGCATAGAGCTAGATGAATAAAATTTGTGAGGAACATCTCTTTAATTAAGTTAAATAAAAATGAAGAAAAGTGGTCTCATCAATAATGTAACCACCAATAATAATGTAGTTGAACATCTATAATGCTTCAGACTAATACACACAGCAAACTTGTGTAGTGGTTTAACCCCAGCCAGCAACTTAGCACCACACAGCCACTCACTCCCCTCCCGTGGTGGGATGGGGGAGAGAACCAGAAGGATGAAAGTAAGAAAACTTGTGGGTTATGATAAAGACAGTTTAATAGGTAAAGGAAAAGCCACGCATGCAAGCAAAGCAAAATAAAGAATTAATTCACTACTTCCCATTGGCAAGCAGGCATTTAGAGCCATTCCCAGGAAAGCAGGACTCACCACATGCAACGGTTTGTTGGAAAAGCAAACACTTTAACTGAACGTCCCCGCTTCCTTCTTCTTCCCACAGCTTTATATGCTGACCATGATGTCATACGGTATGGAATATCCCTTTGCTGAGCTCTGCCAGCTGCGTGCCCTTCCAACTGCTTGTGCACCTGCAGCCTGCTCACTGGCAGGATGGGGTGAGAAGCAGAAAAGGCTTTGACTCTGTGTAAGCACTGCTCAACAATATTGAAAACATTCCTGTACTATCAATGCTGTTTCCAGTACAAATCCAAAATATAGCCCCATACTAGCTGCTATGAAGAAATTTAACTCTGGGCCAGTCAAAACTGGTTCAGTTTGCTGCTCAGATGGGATTTGTGAGGAATCCTCAAAGTTTGACCATGATTTTTAAATGTGTCTGAATTTCAAACAAATAAATGATTGAGACAACCATGAATTCCTGTGAGGAGTGACAGCCTTTGGTCTCTTTACCCTAACTATACAGACTTGCAGTTAAAGGAAAAAAATGATTCATCTAGGATATTGAAATAATCTTCATGTCTTTACTGGTAAGAAATAATGTCGCAAACTAAGAGCACCACTATAGCAAAGATTTTGTAGAAAGTGTTTCTAATGTTCTTTAAACAAAACTGACACCATCAGAATTTTCTTGCCCACTTATTGAAGAGCACCCAGATGTGAATCCCAGTGGTCTGTCCAGTATTTGGGCACCAGCACAGTTATCTCTCTAGGTCTGCACAAGCTTCCTCACAAAGACACAGGACAGGTTAAGAAATGCTCTCTGTCCAGTCCTCTCATGACTCCTGTGTTCTCAGGTTGGTGACCATGCGCTTATTTTGCATATGCTTTTTTTGGTGCCTTTTAGGAGCTAGCAGTGATTTTTCCCCCATCTTGTTCAATCTGTAATCTGGATTTACTCGCAGTCCCTTGCCTGCTGAGCAGAGTGCCCTGAGAAGTTGCACATACAAGTTCTTGGATCACAACGATCTGCTGGTCTAGGTGCTGTGAACCCATAACAATCTTACAGTCCTGTTGTTTATTCCTTCTAGGCTTGCACACCAAACATTCTTATCCAGACTCCATTCATACCAGTCTCGATGCTTCCATTAAAATTCTGTTCATTCTCTATGAGTCTAAATACAACTGTCTTCTAAATATTGCTCCTTTAGAGCACACTCAGTCTGTGGAAATAGCAAGGTAAAACAGTCTTCCCATGCCCCATTCAGGCTCTATAAAATACGTAATGTATCCACCAAAGAATGTATAATGTATACACACAATGTTCTAACTTTTGAGTAGCCAAAACAGGAGACATTAATGTCTCCTTACTACAGCCACAGAGTACCAAGGTCTGCCCTCTGCTGTGTCTTTTTGGTGTGGTGGAGATCTAATCAAAATTAGTGGGAACCACTTCCTCTCTTATTTGTTGGGTTATTCGAAGTTCTTCAGACCACTGACAATTTACCAGGGGAGAAGTGATCATATCAGAGAAGACCCTGTACAATTATCAATATGCTGGCTGTGAGCAGCTCTTTAAGAACACCTATAACATTAAACCTCTTCCTATTCATTTCTATTGATAGAAAATTTACAGGGAAAAATCTTATCTTAATGTTCTCATCTTTTACGTATGTCAGTTTCATAAAAATGGCATGATGATAAGAACAACTCTGGCTGTTACATGCAGGCATTTGTCTTTGTGGAAGAATACAGCAATATAAATCACTATAAGAATGTGGTGTGCAATAAAGGTAGGAATTGTAGTTCTTTATGCAGTCAAAGAAAAGCTGCACTATTTTGGAATAGAGTAGAATAGAATGGAATTAGAATGGAATTATAGAATAAACCAGAACAGAACAGAACAGAACAGAACAGAACAGAACAGAACAGAACAGAACAGAACAGAATAGAATAGAATAGAATAGAATAGAAATAGAACAGAACAGAATTGAATTGAATTGAATTGAATCAAAATTGAATAGAAGAGTTTCAGTTGGAAAAGACCTACAATGATCCTGACCACTTCAGGGCTGACCAAAGGTTAAAACACATTTTTGAAGGCATTGTGAAAAAGTCTTTTAAACACTGACAGGCATAAAGCATTAACCACCTCTCTAGGAAGCCTGTTCCAGTGTTTGACCACCCTTTCAGTAAAAAATTTTTTCCTGATATCTAGTCTGAACCTCTCCTGATGCAGCTTTGAACCATTCCCATATATCCTGTAACTGGATAACAGGGAGAAGAGATCAGCACCTCACTGTCCTTTTCTTCACCGCAGGAAGCTGTAGAGACAAATGAGGCCACCCCTCAGCTTCCTTTTCTCCAAACTAGAATAACCCAGTGTCCTCAGTGGCTTCTCACAGGACGTGCCTTCCAGCCCTTTCACCAGCTTTGTTGCCCACCTCTGGATGCATTCAAGTACCTTAACATCCTTCTTAAATTGTGGTGCCCAGAACTGCACAGGGTACTCATAGTGAGACTACGCTAAGGCTGAACACAGCAGCGTAATCACCTCTTTTGACCAGCTGATTATGCTGTGTTTGATGCACCCCAGGGTGCAGTTTGCCCTCCTGACTTCCAGGACACATTGCTGACTCATATTGAGCCTGCTGTCAACCATCATCCCCAGATCCCTTTCTGCAGCACTGCTCTCCAGCCATTCCTCTCGCAATGTATATTTGTGTCTAGCATTACTCCATCCCAGGTGCAGAATTAGACATTTGTTCCTATTAAGTGCCATACCACTGTTGATTGCTCCATGTACCAGTCTCTCCACATCCCTCTAAAATGATTCTTGTCCCTCAAGAGAGTTAACAGCACTTTCCAATTTAATATTGTCAGCAAACTTACTACGAGTGCATTAAACTCCTGCTTTCCAATGACTGATAAAAATATCGAACCAAACTGGCCCTAGAGCAGAGCCCTGAGGAATTCCATTCATGACTGGCTGATAGCCAGATGTAGCCCCATTCAGTACAACTGCTGGAGCCCTGCCATTCAGCCAGTTCACACAGCACACCATGTACATGCTTTTCTCACAACTGAACAACTTGTCTAGAAGGATGCTGTGAGGGACAGTATCAAAAGCCTTACTATAATACAGAAAAGCTACATCCACCACCTTCCCTTCACCCACTAGGCAGATGACCATAATGTAGGAGGATAACAGACTAATTAGGCAGGACTTTCCCTTTGTAAAACCATGCTGACCATGCCTGATGATTGCATTGTCCTTGAAATGCCTTTCAGTAGCATGCAGTAGGATCTTCTCCATAATTTTTCCACGTACTGAGTTAGACTAACAGGTCTGTAGTTTCCTGCGTCTTCTCTCATGCTCTTCTTGTAAAAAAGAGTAATATTGGCTAGCTTCCAGTCAGTGGGGAACTCCCCAGACTCCCAAGACCTTTGGTAGATGATCAAGATGGATCCTGTTGTAACATCTACGAACTCCTTTTGTACTCTGGGATAAATCTTACCAAGCCCCATGGATTTACAAACATTCAACTTATTGCTGTCCCTTACAATTTCAGTGTCCACAAATGGAAAGTCACTGTTGCTGCAGTTGTGGTCCTCCAACTCAGAGAACCAGGCAGCCCAAAGTCTATCAGTATTCTTAAAGACTGAGGCAAAAAAAGCAATTTATGTCCCCTTTTTCTGTGTCTCTATTTTACAAGTGACCATCTTTATCAAGTATCGGTCCAATGTTTTTCTTGGACCACATCTTGCTACTAACACACTTTAAAAATCCTTTCTTGTTGTCTGGCATAACACCGGCCAGTTTTAACTCTAGCTGAGCTTTGGCCTTTTGTGTTCTCCATACATATGGAAACAAGGGCTCTGTGATCTTCCTGCAAAGCCTGATCTTGCTTCCAGAGATGCAGTCTCTTTTTCCTTCTAAATTCCAAGAGGAGTTCCCTCTGCAGCCAAGCTAATATTCTGCTCTGTTTGCTTCACTTCAGGAACAATGGGATTGCTTGCTCTTGTGTTTTTTAAATGGTAGTTCTTCAAAACTGAAGAGCACTCATTGACCCCTAAGCCTTCAAAAAGCAGGCTCCCAAGGGACACTGCTAAGGCCTGAGTAACTTGAAATCCAGTGTAGTAAGTCTGCTGTCTTTTTTATATTTACATGAAAAATGTTAAATTCAACCATTTCATGATCACTGTGGATAAGACAGCCAATTGACATCATATTTCTCACAACTCCTTCTCTATTCACAAGTAACAAGTC
Organism: Falco rusticolus; assembly: GCF_015220075.1. Lineage (NCBI taxonomy): Eukaryota > Metazoa > Chordata > Aves > Falconiformes > Falconidae > Falco > Falco rusticolus. The sequence continues at coordinate 38,129,937 of NC_051210.1, read as the reverse complement.
TAGGAGGGCACCTTCCCTAGTTAGCTCACTGAGTACTTGTAACAGGAAATCATCTTCAACATCCTTTGGGAATTTCCCACACTTGATTGTCACAACAGTATGATATTCCCTGTTGAAGTCTGGGATGTTGAAATCTCCTATAAGGACAAGGGCCACCAACCAGAGATTTCTCCTAATTCATTATAGAATAACTCAGCAGTGCTAACATCCTGGACAGTTTGCAGTAAACACCTGCAGTGACATCTCGTTTTCTTTCCATCCTCCTAACCTTCACCCAGAAGCTCTCAACCACATCTTCCCTAACTGAAGGGCTGTACAATTAAACCTCTCAGTTACATACAGCGCAACTCCTCCATCTTGCCTGCCTACCTTATCCCTCTTGAACAGCCTATAGCTCTCCATCCCAGCACTCCAGCTGTGGGACTCATTCTACTGAATCTCACTAATACCAATGACATCATAGCTTTGGGAAATGACCAACGCTTCTAGTTCATCCTGTATGTTTCTCATACTGCATGCATTGGTGTATATGCATTTCAGCTGTGCTTCTAAACCTTCAGCATTCCCTGGAACAGCATAATTGCTCACATGAGTATTGCCACCCTCAGGCAGCGCCATGCTCACCTTCAGAGTGCCTGATGGTATACCCTTCCCCCACTGATCCTAGTTTAAAGCCCTCTCAAGTAATCTTGCCATTCTACAAGCAAAGACCTGTTTCCTCTGTTGGGACTGCTGCATCCTGTCAGGCCCCAGTATACCTTGCATCTCAAAGACTTCTGTGATTATAAAAAACAAAATTTTCTGCATGATGAAGCAAATCCCACACTCTAAATTCAATAAACATTAAATAAAGAATCATATCTGAGACACACTAGGAACCTCCAAAAAGCATATAATCCTGTGTTATTCGTTAGTACGTTACCCTGGGTCTTGGTGCTCTTGGCTGTTACCCTCTCCTTCCACAATCACAAAGTCTTATTGCTGGAGACCTGGCTCCTTAGCTCCACTGGCACTCATAGTCATTGCACAATATCTCTGGTTGATAGCTTTCACTTTCAATCTTACTTGTGTTCAAACCAATCAGAACATGTAAATTAACCTCAGAGCTACACAGACATGTAAAGATAAAGTCACAGGTTTCAAAGGGCTAAAATGCTCTTTTTAAAGCAACATCATCTGCCCTCTTTGCACCTTGCTTTTTCTCTGCTAATATAGTTGATCCATTCTCACCTACTTCGTTAACATGGTCTTTGTGAATAAAACGGATGTTTAAGTGTTGGTTAAAATGTGGTGGTTTTACAAATATCAAAGAGGTTAACAACAAACATTTAACAAGTCCAGGTTGCATGACGTTTAGAGCAACGTAGTCTAGTGGAAGGTGTCCCTGCCCGTGGCAAAGGGTTGGAACTAGATGATCTTTAAGGTCTGCCTCCCAACCCATTCTATGATTCTATGATTAGTATTATTCCTCCATCCACAGCAACTAAAGTTTGGTTTTAATGTCATTTAAACTGTAATTAGACACTATTAGTTTTAAGTCTTCATAAGGCATTTAGATGATTTACTCAGCTTACTTAAGGATAAGGGAAATGGGAATTAATACTTGATATATGTTGTTATTGTCATCAAAACTTTGAAGCTATCAGGCTAACAATTATACTATTGTTTGTGCATGTTTTGGGGTTGATTGTAATTTTGTACATGCTATATCAATGCAAACCTGAAGTAGCTCCACAGATTGAGAAATTATCTATTCCAGGCACACACATCTTTGGATTCCAAGTCAGGTTATTTATCTAGATTAAGAAGTCACATGCTAATACTCATTAAAATAAATACATTATTTCAATGGAAATTACTGCAAATAAATTATATAATCTGGTCAACCGGTATATATTGCCAAATTTTTAGTCTTATAAAGAAACAAATCACAAATCACAGTATAGCTCAATACTTTTTAGCTGTTCCCTGAGGTAAAGAAATGTACTCATTAACACAGATTTCAAGGCAGGTAAAATACTTAAAAGGCTAGGTGGATGAGTTTTTTTGCTGTGGTTATCACAGTTAAGGGGAAGCTAGTGATTTCTTATCCCATAAGTTTCACGGTTTTAAGAAAATACAAAACCAACTTCAGTAAGACCCTCATTCTACATATCATATACTTAGCTTCTGGTACATACATTTTCCAGTTTACTTACAGATTTTATAGATTTTCATAATCTTCGGTATTGCAGTCAATTAGATCCACTTTTAGGACTGTACATTCTTAAAACTGTACTCCTACAGAGCACTGTTTGACTCTCAGTCTATCTGAATTTACAGCAATACCTCTGTCCTCAGCGCAGTGGCTGCCCAGTTTAGCACTATCCAAGTGATGGGGGAGAATATTAGCTAAAATACAATGCTGGATGAATTAGATAAATCCCTAAAATCAAGGCAGAAGGAATATAACGTACCTCACATCACACAACAGTACATTCAGACTGCTTTATGCTTTGCACATCTCAAATCATATAATAACACAATAACATTAAAATCAAAGACATATGTGGTAGGAAAGGCTAGAATAAGATCACACTGAAACACGTGAGAAACACAAAAGGGACTTCAAATAGTGTTGAAAACCATCCTAATGAACAAAAATGGTTAGGTGTCAGAGTCTACTGCTCCCAGGCAATACTACTGGAGTGTAGTGAAAACCTATGTCAAAACAACTGAAGCAGTGTTTTTAAAGACAACTCAAGACAAGAATTGCCTTCTGGCAATGATATTTATAGTTGCAAATAAACTCTGATGTTTAGTAAAAGTTAATGGTGGACACACAAAGGTTACAAAGAAATGAAGATACACTGGTTCTAATTAAGGTAGACTGATATGTAATAAAATCTAGTTGTGAGCATGCTAGGGAGTGAATGAAATGGCTGAAAGAATGTTCTGCTTGCCATTTCAGCATTAGTCAGTGAATTTTATACATAACAGGTACAACATTCAATTATAGGTTTTTTGCATAGCCTATTAAAGTAATGTTGAGATGTTATGGGCATTTTTACTACCCCCCACTTGGAAGCAGAAAACACAGCATGGGAAATGAAGGTGTAGAAACTATTGTTCCCTTTATTATGCTCAAATTTTGGGGCAGAAGCCTAAGTAGAAAGCACTGGACTTGTTGCTAAAATAAATACACGTAAATGACTCTGAGTGACATCCAATAAAATATTGCTAACACATACAGTGTTTCATCAGCACCACAGAGAATAACTATTATAAGTAAAAGATTTAAAAAGTAGCTAATATAGCTTTTCCAAGAGTGGTTACTCTTTAGAGATTCTATTGAATCAATGCAATGTGTTTAGTACTCAATAGCTAAAAAAACCCAGAAACAACAAAAAAATCAGAATACTTCAATTAGCTAATTATGGATATAGTAATCTCATTTTAACTACCACTACTGAAAATCTTCATCCTTCTGAATTACTGCCTCCTTTACTAACAGAACTTCATGCATCTTGATGGATGACTAAAGCTTCATCAGCTAATCCATAATCATTATCATTAGAGGGGAGGATTAGAAAATAGGTTTTTTAAGCTAGTAAACTTTCATGATTGATGGGCAAGGTTGACTTTTTTTATCCTGTTTCAAGTAGCTGATATTCAGATGTACCCTTCTCCTTTGTTTTTCAGCAATTTACATGCAGCACACTTGCTGATGGTATTTTTGTGTGTCTGGTTTTTGCAACTTAAAGATCTAAAAGATGTTTCCTTCATAGCAACACTTGTTGCAGATCTTCAAGAAAAAGCAAAACACTTGCTCATCTCTATTTCTCACATTGATATGCTTTTGATTTAGATTTTCAATAAATTTAAAAGAATGCTTCAATTGTTGTGGGGTTGGATAGTTGCATGTCACACCCAGTAATTCTGTTCAATGCTATCCTGAAGAAACAGTGAGGTTGGGAGACTGATAAGAGACTTTGAATGTACAGAATGAACCTTTTCTTCCTGCTGGAACTCACATCAAAACAAATGTATACTCTGCCTCTTGGCTGGTGCTTGATAAGATTTGTGAAGCTCACATTGTAGCTATCCAGAAAGTGACAAATGCATGTTACCTGTGACTGGGCGGTTACAATTTTCCCTGAGATTCCAACGTTATCCAACAGACAACTCAAATAAAGGTTTTGTTAGAGAAGAAATTTCTTTCAGCATTTCCTCTTAGAGTGTAAAATAGAAATCAAAAGGGAGACTGTGCTAGAGGATTTTTTTGGAGGACAATACTGAATGCAAAAGGGAAAGAGACGGGGCCACTTAACAAACTTTGCCCGATCTTGAGCAGTCCTTAAAGCAGCAGGGGACACATCTGTCCCCTGGTGCATTGCTGTGCAGATGGGACGAAGGACTATATGAATGCATCATGGCTGCTATAGTGATTAAATGAGGAGTCTTTATTCTAGTAGTAAAAGGTAAGGAAGGGAAGCAGTTTATTTTCTAATAGCACAGATGCATCTCCTCCTATTTTAGCATTGTGACCTGGTTGCGGTTCAGAATTGTTCTGTGTGGAGAACATAAGCAGAAATTGTATCGTTGACTTCAGGGGGCCATCTTGTCTCTGCAGAGAGACATCATTTCTCTTAACAGTAGCCTGTAAGCTTTCCAATGAATTTCACTGCTTCAAACTCAGACTAGCCAAAAATATCTGTCAGGAACTTCAGCTTACCTGACAACTATTGAACTATGCTTTGTTACCTGCCTGCAATGATTTCTGTCATACACTCAGATTTGCAGCTCAGTGTTTCTTTTTGACCTTTTTTCATTGCCTTGAAATCTGCACGTTCACAGTCCATGCCGATGTTGTCTTCAAGGTTCCTAAGAAAATAAACACCAAACATCTTTCCTTGCTTTGTAAACATTCCTGTGATTCACAATTAGGCCTTGTATTGTCAATGTGTCTGCTTCTCTTTCTACTGTGCGCATTTACAGACTTAATTGGCCTTCACCACTATTACCAATAAATCCCAGTGTGATTAAAAGGTTATTAAAATTTCCTACCCTGTTACATTCAGGGAAAAAACAAGACTTTCCTTGCTCTTATACTATCTTCTTTTTATCTGTGTTTCCTGTTCTTCGTATTGAAGAGCATCTTTAGTCCCACATACTTTGGTTGTTATTTTGGGGGTTTTTCACACTTTCTTTCCTTTTTACCCTTCTTGTATAAATTATGCCTGGCTTGGTGTTGTGTGGGAGCTATAATTCTTGATCAGCTGCTTTATTGTTGTCTCACTGCTCAGTTTTTCAGGAAAGTTCACTGTTGAAGGAGGTCATTTTCTCTATCCTCTGTGTTTGTCATGTTTTCCAGCTTCCTCCTGCTCACAGTCCTCCTTATAGCTTTGTTTGATGAAGAAGAGTTTTGTTTGCTTTCTTCCTTTTTCTTCATTTTCTGTTCTTCTAAGGTGAAAACTAGTCAGGGCTAGTACTGTAGTCAGTAACAGCTTCTAAGTCAGGATGCCAGAGGCACACAGAAGCAAGTATATTACAAAAATAAAACTGTTTTCTAAAAAAATTATCAAAATTGACAAAAATAAATTAGTACCATTTCTGTACGTAGCAGTTGCCATAACTTTCACTTCAATAATCTTTCACCATTTGAGGAAAGGGGACTGTTAACTGGAAAACATGGATAAAAGCAGAGAAACAAAACTTGCAAAGAGTTTTCACAGTAGTATGCTAGTTATTTCTCATAACTGACTGCTGGGTGTTAATCCTGTAATAATCCTCTACGTATACCCAGTGTTTTTTCTCTGAGGAGTTCAAAGCATTTTTAAAGCTTCATCAAAATCAAAGAACAACCCTGTGGAATAAGTTAATACCATTTTGTTCTATATTACAAATTACTTTTACTTCCAAACTCTGAACAAAACAATTCTAAGAATTTTTTCCCCTAATTCCTTTACCAAACTAGAAAACTTAGTTCCTGGGGGTTTCATTGAACTTGTTTTGACTCTGCTTTCCCCTAAATGTCACCTGGGACAGGTTTTCTCTTAACTGTTATGTCACTACCCTCTTCAAACAATCTTTGGATCTACACTTAGATAAATGCTCCTGTGGACCTGTTGGAGACAGTCCAGAGGAATGCCATGAAGATAATCAGGGAGCTGAAGTACCTCTTCTATGAATACAGGCTGAAAAAGCTGAGATTGTTCACTGTGGAGAAGAAAAGACTCTGGGAAGATGTTATAGCAGCCTCCAGGATCTAAAGGAGGCCTTCAAGAAAGCTGGAGAGGGACTTTTTATAAGGGCATGTAGTAATAGGACAAGGGGGAATGGCTTTAAGCTGAAAGAGGATAGACTTAGATTAAATATTAGGAAGAAAATCTTCACTATGAAGGTGATGAGGCACTGGAACAGGTTGGCCACAGAATCTGTGGATGTCCCATCCCTGGAAGTGTTCAAGGCCAGGCTGCAGGGGGCTTTGAGCAGCCTGGTCTAGTGGAAGGTGTCCCTGCCTGTGTCAGGGGGGTTGGAGATAGATGATCTTTAAGGTCTCTTCCAGCCCAAACCATTCAATGACTTTATGATTCTATTAATTTCTAGAAAACACAATGACTATACGTATCAAAAATATTCGTGTTTGACTAGGGTCAGCTTCATGTAGTGGTAAAAAGGAAAAATAATCAAGCCCTTTATTGGAAAAAATAGGGTCACATTTTTCACTTATATCCCTAGAATGCCAATTACTTGAATTGTTTTGCATGTTTGTTTATCAAATTAACATTTTCTTCATATATTTCAGATTTCTAAAAACATGCACAGGGTTAATCAACATGTTGAAGAACAGGTAAACATTTTTATTGTAAACCCAAGTAGCTTGTCATATCGCAGTTGTCTTACCTGACTGAAAGATATCATTTATATATAAATTTAACCACAGGTTTTATGAAATAGTGAATTCCATTTATATTGAGTGATTAAGCATTAAACATATCAATATCAACCATAATTTACAACCTACCCCTCTATCTATTATTCGTCTTTATTCCAACCTAATTTAAATCCTTATTTCTTTGCAGACACAAGAAAATCTCACCTAGTGAAATGTCTGTTCTCTTCTACCTGACCTCCATTTCTCACAGTAGAACACTGATTATGGTCATATGGCAAAAAAGCATTTTCTATCTCAATTATCTCTGATATACAAATCATTTATTTCTGCATATTTATAAAGAATAGAACTTGACTTGTCTTCTAGATATTATTGCCTGGAAAAAATTACGTAACAATTATAATACTAAAGAAAAAAAATTCTCATCATTTAAAAATGGAATAATGACAATCAATTCCTGCTAGACAGAAATCTTGTCTTTTTCCTTGCCTTATTTCTCTGCTGATCTAAGAATTTTTAAATGTTTCTCAATTTTTAAATTATAAAGAATGGATGTCCACATTTATTCATTACTGAAAAGCTCACATTTGTTTTCAAATTTCTCACAGACTTCATGTATCTTTTCTACAACTGCATAGACATTTGCCTACTTGACTGAAATTCAGTGAGTAAACTTTCTCCTCAAGATGTACTGGACATCTGAAAAATAATTTCCAAGCCCTGTTCTTGACTGAAGAATGAATATTAGGTGAATAGTATCAATTTTTCAGTCACTGGTGAATCAGCTCTTTCTTGTCCTACTTGATATTTACATGCATACACCCTAGATGACATGAATACAAAGTAAGTATTAAACTTCTGACTTATAGGCCTACTTACTGTCAAACATACCTGAAAATGTGATGCAGCAGAGTCATAGAACTGGGTAAAATGGAAGCATCCAGAAGTTTTCTATCACCATCCGTCATAGACAAATCTTAGATGAAGTAAAGAAAAAATAAATCATACATGACAGCTGTTACTGATGACATCTGATGTATTCTTAGAAGGTGCTCAGCCAAGATCAGCTGGAGTAGAGAACAGTAGAAAAGAAAAAAGTTGATAAACGTGACATTAAATCAAGAGTAACTGCATAGGTTTTCAGGACTACAGGATAAAAATCACTTTTATGCAGAAAGCTAATGCAAGCTTGGCATCCCACTTAAATACACCTCCTACACAAAGATTATTTTGCTTTCACAGAAATTAGCTATCAAAAATAATTTCTCATTCAGCTGTTATTTTCCTCTCAGACGAAGCATCTTTGTTCTGTACAACTAGTCATTCAGCTTCACAGCTTATTTTTGACACTTTCAATTGTAGCCAATGGCACATGTTTATCTTCCATCTGCTGTTGTCTCACCCATAATCTCATAGGATCTCAATAACTTATTAGCAGGTTATGTTTAGTATTTCAGCTATAATATTCACAGCAGGAAAAATAAAATAACCTGCTGTTTTAGAAAGGAGAAATACTGGTCTATCCACAGATACACAGTCATAATGGTAAGAAATATTTTCAGCAAAAATTCCGAAGCATTATAAGATTTAAAGTTGAAAGTTATTTATTACTTGTATAATTTATAAATTTCACAAATACAACATGTAGAATGTTCCTTTCTCTTTTTTCTATGAATAAGTACCTTTCAAGTAAAGTTGATCTATTTCCAGTCCCCATCAACTATATTGTTTTGTTTGGGAATTTTTTCGTTGTAAGGTATCTTTCAAAACAGATTTATTTTCAAATAAACCTTCAAGAGTTTAGCTTCAAATATTTTTTTCACTTTTCCTACAGAAAACATGATAGGTTTAAAACTATATGAAGCATATTCCAGTTTAAAAAAAAAAAAAGCCAAAAAAAAACAAACAACCAAAAAAACCCCACATTCATTTTTCTCTAATAAAAAAGCATGCATGTCTACTGATAAAAATACACAGTCCATTCTTAACAATGTTGTCATCAACATTATTAGTTATAGAATAATTTCACTGCTAACACAGTTCTATTTTGTTACTGGGTGTGAAGATTTATACTAAAAACTCATTACTATGGGTTCTTGAAAAAACTTCAGCAAGGCTTTTGACACTGTGCCCCGCAACAGCCTCATAGGTAAGCTCAGGCAGTGTGGGTTTGGATGACTGGACAGGGAATGTGGACTCAGAACTGGCTGAATGGCAGAGCTCAGAGGGCTCTGATCAATGGTGCAGAGTCCAGCTGGAGGCCTGTACCAAGGCGCGTTCCCCAGGGGTCACTACTGGCTCCAGTCTTAACCTTTTCATCAGTGTCCTGGGTGAAGGGACAGAGTGTACCCTCAGCAAGTTTGCTGAGGATACAAATTTGGCAGGAGTGGCTGATACACCAGAAGGCTGTGCTGCTATTCAGCAAGACCTGCTAGAGAGCTGGGCAGAGAGGAACATAACACAGTTCAACAAGGGCAAGTGCAAGGTCCTGCACCTAGGGAGGAATGACCCCATGCACCAGTACAGGCTGGGGGTTGACCTCACGGCAAGTAGCTCCGTGGAGAAGGACCTGGGTGTTCTGGTGGGCAGCAAGTTGCCCATGAGCCAGCAGTGTGCCCTGGTGGGCAAGAGGGACAACGGGATCCTGAGGTGCGTTACAAAGAGTGTGGCCAGCAGGTTGAGGGAGATGACCCTGCCCCTCTGCTCTGCCCTGGTGAGGCCACACCTGGAGTGCTGTGTCCAGTGTTGGGCTCCCCACTTCAAGAGCGAAAGGGACCTACTGGAGGGGGTCCAGTGGAAGGTGACAAAGATGATGAGAGGGTTGGAGCATCTGCCTGATGAGGAAAGGCAGAGAGAGCTGGGCCTGTTTAGCCTGGAGAAGAGTGAGAGAGGATCTCATCAATGCATATAAATGTCTTAAGGGCAGGTGGGAAGAGGGTGGGGCCAGGCTCTTGCCATTAGTGCCCAGCCACAGGACAAGGGGCAACAGGCACAAACTGCAACACAGGCAGTTCCACCCGAATATGAGGAACAACTGGTTTACTTTGAGGGTGGCAGAGCACTGGACCAGGCTGCCCAGACAAGTTGTGGAGTCTCCTTCCCACCTGGATGTGGTCATCTGCAACCTGCTGTAGGAGAACCTGCTTTAGCAGGGGTGTCGACTAGATGACCTCCAGAGGTGCCTTCCAACCCCAACCATTCTCTGATTCTGTGATTATGTAGCTGCTAAGGTAGCTAATTATTATCTGTTACAAATGTAAACTCATCAGGTTGAATGAATCTAGGTCTTTTGCCAATGATATTAGACAGATGCACTTTTCTAGAAAGACTCAGATCATATGTCACAATGTCACATTTAAGATCTACACCAATTTGTGCAAATAAGGTCCTAAAGGCACCATCAGAGGGACACAATTTATGGGTAAAATCAGAACATTTTATAAATGGGGATGGCTATGTGCTGTGATTTTTTTGTGTATTTTATTATTGAGGAGTCATATTTGAAAAATTGTATCTCAGATATTCCCAAGAATGTTAACAGCCCGCTGCCTCAGATGAGATTTTCAAAGAACCTATTACCTGTGTCTTATCCTTCTTTCATCATAGTTTCACTACCTAATGGACAAAGTTATATATGGTCCAAGCTTTTATATATTGAACGGGTTGGATGGATATGGTATACACTTCCCAATTCCATAATCATCTCATATGAAAGTTGGGAAATGATCCATGAGAAATAATTAACTTCTTTTTAAATTTTGAGACTAGCCTTGAGCGAGATGTCCATCTTTTTCACAAAGTTATCTGAGAAAAGTTTTCATTCTTAAGGATGTCCTTCTGTTTCGTGAAACAGCCAATTTTGCATTTTTCATTAATTAGCCCAAGGTACTGCATTGTGAGAAGCTAAGGTCACTTTGGCACATATCATCTAAACTTTATATGATGCCTGTTTCAAAGAAAAAAGCTCATTTTTATGCGAAGTACCTCATTAAACGGTTTTCAAACACTTACTGCTGTATGTCACTGACCTTTTCATCCTTTATGACCTTGTATTAAAGGAGAACATAGACTTTCACAGTATGCTTGAATACTTTGAGTGAATGAGTGACTTACTGTAATTAGCAGGGGCTGGGTGAAGAGGTTAAACTTTTTTTACTATGCTACCAGACAGGCTTTCAGACGTTAATTCTCAGAAGTGGGGTATAAGTTTTCTTCCTACTCATTTGCAGTAAATTGCCAACATTTGTCTATAAATTAGACCCCACTAAAATTTTCATTTAGCCTCACATTTCTCCAACAACTTGTCTAGTTTACAGCTTGCAAAATATCTGCTCTTACTCTAGGAATTAAAGTGTAACTACAGAAGATTTAATATCCAGAAAGAAATTTAATTTCCCTTCTTTTCCTTTTTCCTGTTTATTCAATAAAGCCTTGTTTTCTTTACCTTGAGACTCGTTTTATTTTAACAGGTTTAGTTGAGCCCTTTACACAACATATATATCAGAAGCAGAAGTATTAAGCCTGAGCTTACAGGAAATTTTAAGTGCAGGCAAATTGTGGCATCAGCTAGGCAACACAATACTTTCAAACTATGACAGAGGGAGGTTCATGTTTTTTGATGTTTGTGACTTAAATACAGAGGTGGTCTTTAAGGCAGTTCCTTTTCACAGCTTCATGAACCTGCTGCTGTCTTCCACACATGCATGCAATAATGGACATCACAGACTATATGTCAGGATAACATTTACCTAATTTATAAGTTTATGATATAATCATGGTTTTGATCTTCTGCAGAAGAAAAAGTAATGACTCAAATTCTTCCAGCTCTTCATTCTGCCTATGTGTGGGCAATTTTCCCTAGAAAACGCCATGATGGGAACCAGGGGCAGACAGACAGGCAGCACCCCTCCAAAAGTAACTTGCCTTTTATGTATGACTCATTACATTCTGGAGAACTTACACATACTTTTAAGTTCTTAGAGTAACCGGTATTATATTTATAACACTCCATATGCATTCCCTTGTAACCAAAAAAGTCACCAATCAAATTATTAGCCAATCAAATGATAACATTTGAGAAGCTTTTTAAAGATGTTGGCTTAATTCAACTTCCTAGGTCTGCTTTTTATTTTATGGGTAGTTTAATATTAAAGCCTGTTACATACCTTGAGCTTTCACTAATTTTATTGTGACCCACTGAGTGTTCAAGCCTCCTGGGACCCTGTCATTTAGATTGGTTTCTAAATGCATGATTTAAGTTTTATATGTAAAAACAACTCAAAGACAAAAAGATACATAATGAAAAAAAAAAAAAAAAGTCTTTTCTATACAGCATTGTTTTAGTCTCCTTTAGCTACTATCAACCAAAGCAGCAATGTGAGATTTCTTCTTCCTCAAATGACTATTGGTGTCTTCTTGGAGGAAGACTAGATTGCAGGAACACCTGGAGAGGAAAAGACAAGTAACAGGGTAGCAGAGGAGAAAGAAAATGGCTGTACTTAATGCTTTTCATTCCAAAGTGAAAACAGGTCATTGTATTTTTCTATGATGACACATATCTGTATCCTCACATCATACTACCAAAAATAATATTACTCACTGTCACATAGGCAAGGGCCCAGAGAGCTAGTAAACAATTTACTGTAACAACAGTTTGAAAATTTATAATCATACATGAAATTTCTATTTAAGTTCTGGTGTAATATATCAGTTGACTAGAAAGGATATTGCTGTTATAGCTTGAAAAGTATGCAGAAACCTGCAGTGGGGGACTGAAAATAATAAATTAGGCTTTAGAACAGAATAACAGGTTTTACTTTTGCTTTGGCAATAACTTTCTCCTTTGTTTAAAATCTCATACATAAAAGAACTTTCTCCTGTAAATTCTAATGCTGCTTTCTATTTGCATCTTTTATTAATCAGTCTCACAAAATTTAATACTTAATGATCCATTTCTAAAGCTGATTCAGTTTGCAATGACATGACATGACATGGCACACTGTTTTGGGATTTTCATTTGTAGTGGCCTAGCTGTGTTTTGAGTACTCAGAAAAGCAGCACCTTAATGACAGAGCTTGTACTAGCAGCTGTTGTGCTAGCAGCTTGGAGTTAGTTTAGATAAAACAAATGAGTAAAGCTTATTTTTAATAATTACTTAAGGATTTCTGGAATTTTAATTATGCCAGTTAATTGAGCAAGTTAGTTAAATTGCTGAATAATAATCTATGCAAACAATATTTTACAGACAGCAAAGGATCAGATCATGAAATAAATTAAAAATAAACAGAAAGGCTAGAAAGTTGGTATCAGCACACTTGCAAGGTAAATATTTGAAATAAAGCAGATTAAAATTTAAGTGTGTCAAAATGTAACAATGTGTAGAAATTTCAGAAGACATAGACTGAAACTGGCATTTCAACAGGTTAGCAACAGGGCAGAAAAAGGCCGTCTCACCCCAAGTAGTCTATGCATTTTTAATAACAGAACAACTAAATTGAAGTCATAATCGCCTTCTGTATCATGAGAATGAGAAGCATAGATGATGGAGATGACAGTCAAAATCACTTTGGATCATAACTTAAATGAACAGGAGTTTTGCATATGGTTCTGTCCTTTGCTCCCATGCACCAAAAATTCAAGTTTTGGGTGCCCAAAGTATGTAAGGAAAAAGATAATAAGGGAGGTATTAAAAGGCTTATCTCGAAAATAGTCTGAAACAACTACCTTAGCAAACAGGAAAAAATCCTGTTGTAATATTGAGAATCTATATGCTCAGAAAACAAATTGTAGAATTAAAGTATTATGTAGTGTTGGGTTTGGTTTGGGCTTTTTTGTTGTTGTTGTTGTTGTTTGTTTGTTAGTTTTGGGGTTTTTGGTTGGTTTTTTTTGATCTTTGAACAATGCAACAAAATGAAAATAAGTCATTTTATTCTCTCATCAAAAAGGCAAAGTTTAAGAAGCAATTATAATGAAGAAGAACAAAATAAAAAGAGCTGTTATGTGGACAGTTCATCACTTTTCTGTCCTACAGGTGGAATGTAGTCAGAATACAAACGGTCTCAGTTTAAATGCGTCAGCAAGATTTTATACAATATTCTTTGATAAAGATAGAAATATCACTAGGAAATGTCTGGAACACTTATCTTAGGAATGTATACAAAAATTGTACCTGTTTTAAGCAAAGTTTAGACATGGTTCCTTGCATTTTCTTTGGAAAAACAGATATAACACCACCAACATAATTTATGAAGCTGTGTGATTTTTGAATTATTTACTTTGGAAGAAAATCCATTCCCTAAAAAAATATCTAATATCACTGGGGTTTATGTTTCTGAATTTTCTAAATATTTTCAAGTTTGGAAGTACTTTTGTCTTAAAAATATACCTTAATATCAGAAATATTCAGAGTTCTAGATATGAAATCTTAAGTGAAATATTTTCATTGAAATGAACAAAAGATATCAGTTTTCAGGGTATGAACTGTGGGTATGAGGCAAGCATGGGCTATAGCAGAATTAAGGACAACATGCCCCTGTTGTCAGTAGAAACAACATGGACAAATTCCTGCTAAAATGCAGCAGAGGCAGCACTTTTGGGCTGAAGAACATACCCAGAGCGAGGGAAATAAGATGAGATTCAAGAGAATCCTTCCAGCCCAACAGAAAAAGAATGAAAGGATGACAAGATAATTAAGAACAACAGATTGGTCAAAGATTGCCTCTGTGAGAGAGGTTTCAGAATTGTGTGATCACTGAAGGTCTTCAGAGATTCAAGGCAGTGGGGGGAGGAAAAGAAAACAAAAATCAGTAGAGTATGTGGATTAGCAATTTACCTGGGATTCAGAATGATCCCTCTGATACCAGATTCAAATGAAATGGAGAGGGCAATAGGCTAGGAGAAACTCAGATTACCTCTTCTCTTTAAATGCTGAAAGAAGAAAGTTAAGTGAAAGACCAGTCAAAGATACCCAAGTAAGCACAAGCATGAACAGCAAAACATGGAGAAAACACCAAGACCAATTATTGTGCAGATTTTGCACCTAGTGGAAGATTCTTCCTTGACTGTGTCAGAGTGCTCTGAACACCAGCTCCTGCCTAACTCAAGGAAGCACTTGCTGTCCTCCCTGATCTCTTACAAAAGTAAAAAAAAAAAACAACATGAAAGTCAGGAGATTCAAGAAATGTCAGTTCCCACCTACTCTGAAAGCAGAACATGCTAAAAAACCTCGAGCATTTTCCCAGCATGTGACTTTCCTTTCAAATTCCTCTTTAAGGCTTCACACCATGATCCTGTTGCCCACTCTGATGTTTTCTGCAATTCCTACAGAGGACATGATGCTGCCTTAAGGTTAGTACAGGCATTTCTCTGACATTTCATGTCTGTGTCTCTCTCTAATAATTCACTCATATCAGACTTCTCTTTTTTGAGGCTTTTGCTATGTTGTACATATCTATCTATACTTCTGTGCATACACGTAAACAGAACGAGAGCAAAACTACTGAAAATAGTATTAGGCATGATGGCGTATTTTGCCTAACACCATATTTTTGGAATTACTAATCTAAATGATGAGGTGTGAGGGTTTTTTCTAGCATGCCTTCAGTAATAAACATATAACTCAACAAAGCTAGTGTTTATATTCAGATTTGGAATTAGTGTGCATTGGGTATTTTCTGTCAAACTTTATGTTTTGTAAAAGCCCAACATCTACTCAAGTAACAGTGCAATGGGCCAACCTTGGCTGGCTGCCAGATGTCTATCACTCTTTTGCTCCCCATCCTGAGCATGACAGAGAAAAAAAATAAGATGAAAACTCTCAGGGGTTGAGATAATTACAAGGACATCACTTACCAAGCCATCCTGGGCCAAACAGACTTGACTTGGGGAAAAGTTATTTAATTTATTGTCAATTAAAAATAGTGTAGGATAGTGAGTAACAAAAGCAAAACTACCTCACCCCACTACCAAAACCTTGCCATATAAACCAAATACAAGCATTAATGTCATTTCAATGCCCCAAACTGCTAGCCATCACACAGACTGTTATATTTTATGGGATTTTGAACATTTTTAGTCATGTCATAATATGCTTGATTTCCTGCAGTAAGTTAAAATACACCGCTTGGATTCCATTGGTTTTGTTCTATCTTATGATAGAATCACAGCATGGTTTGAGTTGGAAGGGACATTTAAAGATCATCTGGTTCAACCCACTTACCACTGGCAGGAACATCTTTCACCAGATAGGTTGCTCAAACCCAAACTAAACTGGCTTTGAAGATTGCCAGAGCTGGGGCATCCACTACTTAACTGACAACCTGTTCCAGTGTCTCACCACCCTCATCATAAAAAGCGTCTTCCTTATACTGAATCAAAACCTACCCTCTTCCATTTAAAGTGTTTGTCCCTTGTTCTGTCACTACAGGCCTTGATAAAAAATCTCACTATCTTTCTTGTAAGCCCTTTTATATATTGAAAGGCTGCAATAAGGTCTTTCCAGAGCTTCTCTTCTCTAGGCTGAACTCTCTCAGCCTTTCCTCATAGGAGAGGTGTTCCAGCCCTCTAATCATTTTCATGGTCTTCCTCTGGACCCACTCAAACAGGTCCCTGTCGTTCTTGTGCTGTAGACCCCAGAGCTGGATACAGTACTCCAAGTGGATTCTCATGAGCAGAGTGAAGGGGAAGAATCACCTCCCTCAACCTACTCATCATGCTTTTTTTTTATGCAGGCCAGGATCATCTTCCTCATGCTTCTTCTCATAGATTATTTATTTAACTGGTTATTTAATTTAGTTCTGGTTTTTTGTCCCTCATCACTGAGACTGAGTAGACTGGTTTTGCACCTGCCTATTGCTATGCTTTGGTGGTGAAATGATAAAACTAAAAACAAACTCTCTTTGATTAATGGTAGAGCGTCTGGATGTTTCTGCCTATATAAAACCGAGCTTATATATGTAAGTAAATAAAATGACAGTGTTACATATTGAAGTTTCCATCAATAAAGATTCCTAAATTTACTTCATAAACGTGTATATTGGAGAGTAACAATATATATTTGTCTATGACAAGGAAAACAAGCCAAAGAATGTAGCAAAGTAACTGGGGTGGGAGACTGTTAAAAATTGTCAGTGATCAGCTGAGCTATTTTACTGTATATAAAGGATCTCAAAAAGAAGAAAGTTATCCTCTCATCAAAAATATTAATGAGATATAAAAAATATTCAGTAGACAGATTTCACAACCATTATCACATAGCAGCTTATGCCCATCATTACTTGTACCATAATAAAACTTTTGGTGCTGAAACATCTGTTTCATTTGAATAGCAACTATAAGAGGTAAAGTGCAGTGTGCTTTGAATCCCACATATTTTCTTAATTGGTCATAGAGCTTCCTAGGAGACCTTTCCATTCATATTGATGTTGCACAAAATACCCTGATAACAGAACACATTTTCATCCTCTCTTGTCTCCCCACCCAACTCCAGCTCCTGGCACAACCTATTACACACATGAAGGCACACATCTCTCCAATTGTTTTATATCCACCCAATCAATCACTTTTCTTGCCTTACAGCAACATCTTAAGTTCAAATTTCCTTATTTCCCCACACACACACATACTGGTGAAAAGCTAACCGTCTAAAGAAAAAAATATGCATCACTTCCATATCATGTAGGTGCACAACAAAGCAGAGGCATTGGACATCTCAACATTATTATCAATTACCAGTGACAGAAGGCTATAACAGCACACTCATATGGTCATGAAAAAAAGAGGGAAAATGCTTTACAGGGAAAATTTCATAGGTTGTTCAGATACATGTTGAAAGAAAAGTACAAAAAGGGATTAACTATTGCAAAACATTTAACCCTTAATGGGAAACGATGAACTCAAAGGAATAGGAAGCAGCTCATGACAGAGTAAACTGATTTTTCTGCACATACATACTACTGATTACTTTTATCACATGACTTGATATGTGACCATTTTTCTCAGTCTTTTTAACAGGAAATGGCTAGCAAAAAGAAAAACCAGAAATGTATTTCTGAAAGCATCTTATTAATGTGGAGTCCTACCTAATGTCATTGGAAATTAAGATGTTCAAAGAAAAATAGAGTGCTGGAGCAGCACTTTCAATATATCAAGAGTGAAAAAAAACCCTACAAAACTGAAGACAAGGTCTTACCAGTTTACAAAAAGATGTCTAAGAGAGCAGCTCTATGGCAGAAAAGGGCTGGCCTGTGTAACATGGCTCATATATTTCGTCCCATGTTTCTTCCCACAGATAGCAAGGCAAATAATAGGGAAAAGAGCACATCAAACACTTTGCCTAACAGAAAGTAGAGATGCAGCTAGAGTCAGCACACAGAACGAGAAGATCAGAATTTCCCAGAGTCCCACATTCCATATGTAGTCTAAGATGTTAATGGATCTCTAATAAAATTTAAAAAAACCCACACAAACAAACAAAAAACAAACAGTCTCAGAGCAAATTGCCTCCATGGTTACATTCTTACTTCTTTGATCTAATGTCCTGGATCTTGACTATTCTGTGGTCCATTGTCCCCTTAGTCCTGAACCTTGAATTATTTGAAAAAGAAATTACTTCTATCCAGAGAAAGAAAAAGTTTCTGCAGTGCAATGAAAGCATTCTGCACATATTTTGCTACATGTTACTCTTCTCAGAAAAAATGACATTTTTTCTCTCTCCAAAAAGCTCCCATACTTGCAGCTAGGTATATAAATCACCTTTAGATAAGTACAGTTTCATAATTATAGGTCTAAATGTACAGTTTAAGCAACTTTGCCAGAAAAAAAACCCACTAAAATTTAAGGTTTAGTAAATTCTTAGTGTCAAAGTCATGCGAAATGTGAACAATTTGAGCTGCCTTTCCAGTATTGGTGACAGTGAGAGTAAAGTAATAGGCAGGTAACTTAATAAATCTTTAAGGTTTGTCCTCAAAATAATTTAAAAGCACGGTTCAGAACAGGGTTCCACTGAAGAGGATAGCAATTAAATGCAGAAAATGTAGTGGTTCCAAGGGGAAGAAGTACAAGAAGCCTTTTAGAGAGATATTTGCTTCCCTTCTTTCTCAAGCATCTCACTTGCCACAATAAATCATATTCCCTTTGGTCTTTTTGCACAAAAAGCAACCAGCAGCCACAAAGTTTTGATTAGAAGGATGTGATTTGGGCTTTGGCTAGAGAAGGCAAAGTTCCATAGTGGGGGAGGAGAAAAAAAATTTGGGGGTAACTGTGATCTTAGGGCAAGATCATTATGACAAAAGAAAGAAGAGAAAACATTTTGTGACCTTGCTTGTGTAAAGCATTGATACAGGAAGAAGAAACATTAGAAAATGATATCTTCCGGTGGGACAAGACTCTTCAGTTCTTAAGGGCAGCGACTATGGGCAATAAATGCAGATAAAGAATGTCCTCAGTCTCTGTAAAAAGCTCAAGCCGAGGCCACAGACACATTAGGGGGTGCTTGCAATCAGATAGTGTGTATCTCTGAAGAAGACAACACAAGGAGTGAGTGGAGAGGGCTGGAATTACCTGAGGAGTTTACATGGAGGGAGAAAAGCCAAATCTATTTTTTGTCTACAGGAGCCTGAAGTTATGGTGGATTACTGCTAAAGTGTTTGTGAGTACTGTAATGGAACTAGTGCTGAGACAGATGGGTACAGATGGTTCCATGCACTTATATAATTTCTCTGTTACTATATCCTAGGCTGACAGTGAGGGTAGGAGTCAGAGAGTCTGACCTTCTTGTGGCCAACAGCCTTCCCATGCCTCTACACAGGCTGTACAAGGCATGTCAGTCAGCAATGATCAGCATCAATGGTACTGCCACTCTGAATTCTGTTTGGTGAGATCTGTCACCTTGCAACAGGTCACCTGAATGCATGATCCATGATAACCTGCAAGGCCTCACTGAAAGGAGCATGTGGTGCATGACTGCTGTAAAATGTCTGGGTGACCCACACCTGAAATGAGTAATGAGGAACTGCCATGAGGCAGAGACACTCAGACCCATGTAGGCTGACAAACATGAATGCTTTCCTCACCTCAATCCCAGACAGTGGAGAACTGAAAAGTCTTTGGTATCGTGAGAGCTGTGAATATAAACTGTCATACTGTCCATGAAGCTTATCCAGTGCCCTGCGAAGCTTTTAGGGCAAAGAAGGGGTAACTTTGGGGGTTCATAAACTAATAGGAGACTTGTAAAGTACATCAGTTAGGAGCACATATACCCTAGAAGGCTCTTATGCGTTTGTGACTGCTGTCCTGTGAAAAGGCTCACACATCTCCCTTGACTTTGTTGATACCTGGCCATGGGTGACATGACCTTCACTCTCAGAACATGGAAAGTCAGCATCACGTTGCCCACTGACATTCCAGATTCTCTGAAAATTACAGATTTGTGGGGGACAGCAAGCACAGAGGGCCGTGAGCATATGTCCTAATGGTCACACTGCAGCTGAGTAAAGATGGTCCTGGTTTTGTGGGCAATATGTTCACTGTATGGAGCAGTATTGTCCCAGATGACTCCAAGTCATGGCTGTTGAAATAGGCAAGGTATCTTTTGTCTCATTTCTCATCTTTCCAGAAAAGAGTGTAAGAAAACATCAACCAGAGATTGTTGGTGAAAACAGTAGCTGCCTTCATGGAAGAGGTGATTACATCAAGAATTATTCTTTCTCATTTGCCATGAGTTTGAAGTAATAAAATACCTTATTTTCTAGAAATCACTCTCTTTAGCATCTGATAGTCTATGGAAATATAATATCTAAGTGACATTGTAGTTTTGAAGGTAGATACATATAATACATTTTAGAGTCAGAACAGAGTATTATGAGTCCAGCTGGATCCTCTGCTTTATACATTTCAATTAACACTGGTTTTGCAGTTTGCTTGGGTTTTAGTTGTCACACCCTCATGTTCCAGTCCAGGAAGACCCAAGCTGGGAAGATTCTTTGTTATACCCAGAGTGAGATTAAGACACAAACAAGGTCAAATGCTGCTAATGAAGGAAATTTATTGTGTGCTTATATAAATACATTCACATGTTGGGGTAAGAAAATAGCAACAGGAAAGAGAGGGAAAGATCGGAAAGAAGGAAATCTAGCAAGCAGTCATGACTGAGTTGCAAGAGATAGTCACCACCATGGAGCCAGCAGCATCCCATTGGTCCATAGTCTCTGTTCACTTTGGTGGTGGGGGTCTTTGGATCACCACTTGTTGTTTGGTGGCACAGTCTTTTATAGGGTGTTCAGGGGGGTCATTTCCAAGACAACAGCATGTACCACGTTCCTCCGTGGGGCACATGAGATTACTGCACAGGTAGGGGTGATTGTCCATGTCTAGGCAAATCCCTCACAGTGGTGTGGCCTTTCCTTGATCCTGTCCAAATACTGATGTCAGGCAGCTATTGGCTCCTTGTCTGTTCACAACTGTTAAGTCTTGCAGGAGCTCAGCTAACAAGCTTTGAGACAGTCAGTTTGAGATATAGTGTCTCACACACCACCATTCTGGGAACTCATCCTTTGGCACCTACTTAGCTAAGGAATTTATTCAATATTGATCTAAAAGATTCAAGTGATGGAATCCCACTGCATTCCCAATGAAAGTTATCGATAAATTAATGAACGTTGTTTTTAAAAACTTTGCCACTTATTTCCATTAAAAATAATCTATTTTTTTCTTTCAAAAGAAGATCCTGTTACTTCTTCTATAAAATCAAAGTAAAGTCTAATACCAAAAAACTCTTCCATATGTAGGTATGTAATAACCAAGATCAAGTAATGTTTTCACTTTCTTTTTGGTAAATAGAGTGGATTGAAGTTTCTTGAGCTTCTATTACAAGATACTTTTTCATGACCTCAAATCATTATTGTAGCTCTTTTCTGAATATTCTAATTTGTTTTCATCCTGTTTGAAGATTCTGCAATTTTGTAGTTAAGAGTCTCATTAATCCCATACTTATTACATCTTTAGTCTTACTCAATATTACTTTGCCTATATTTTAGCATGTTGGCTTCTGATAACAGTGCAGAACTCAGCCAGAGTTCTGAAGAGCGCAGCAAGTGGCTACGCTCTGACTTAAACAGCACCTTTACCCCACCTACAAAAGCAGGTTCCTGTTTTGCTTTCATGGTTTTCTTTGTTTAATGCTTTGGTTTGGATTTAGTTTTTTTTGAGGGCAGGGTTACATTTTTTAGTTTTTTCTACTTAAGAAAATTTTAATAAATATAGAAGGAGCAAAACAAGTATAGGATGTCAAGTCTTATTTGCCTTGCAACTTGTTAATGCACAATCTGACTGAAGTGAAAACTATTATTTTATCACATAAGCATTTCAATCTTCTCTTAAAAGACACACTAAAAATGTAAATCATATTCTATTCACATAAGTTTAACCTTATCAAAGTGCAGTACTTTCATCACAGCAGCACTGCAACAATAACAAAAAGTGTGACCAAGAAAAGGACATTATCTTTCAAAGTCTGTTTCTGATTTTCTGTGTCATTGCAGAAAAATGAAACATCATTAGTAAAATATGGCAAAGAAGCACAGTGACCAAAACAAAATGCTTTCCTTGAGCAACAGTCTATACCTTAGCAAGAACCATTTAGATGCTTTTTGTGCAAAGGCAACTAGGATTTTTTACTTTATATCAAGAATGTCAAAAAGATTAAAAGCTTGATTTGACCCAAGACCTTGAGCAGAAAAGTCTCATTTATTCTTTCTTGCCTAGTGTTTCTCTGCTTTTATGTTCTGCCTTTGGGCACTGAGTAAATATAAAAGGGCTTTGTCCACCTGTGTGTCACTGGTGGCACGTGGATGACAAGACTGAGAAAACCACAACCAGAGAGCACACAAGACTATTTGGTTTCTTTTTACTTTTAAAGCCCTGTATGACTTTTACCAAGGAATATAGGACACAGTATCTTGGTATAAATTACAGGAGGATATGTAAGCAGACTTCCAGTACATAAAGGGGGGCTTCAAGAAAGCTGGAGAGGGACTTTTTAATAAGGGCAAGTAGTGATAGGACAAGGGGGAATGGCTTTAAGCTGAAAGAGGATAGACTTAGATTAGATATTAGGAAGAAGTTATTCACTGTGAAGGTGGTGAGGCACTGGAACAGGCTGCCCAGAGAAGCTATGGATGCCCCACCCGTGGAAGTGTTCAAGGCCAGGTTGGATGGGGCCTTGACCAGCCTGGTCTAGTGGAAGGTGTCCCTGCCCATGGCAGGGGGTTGGAACTAGATGATCTTTAAGGTCTCTTCCACCCCAAACCATTCTATGATTCTGTGGGTCTTAAAGCTTAGATGCTTGCTATTTTAGTTTTTAGGAAACAAATTACTTTTCTCTTACCATTGTGGCTGAAGCTTTTTTGCATGACCTGAGCTTTTGCTTAGAAAGAGCCCAGGTATGCAAAAGCTTTCTACTGATGACAGATAAAACAAAGTATAGCACATAAACATTAATTATGCAAGATTGTATACAACTGATTAATGTAGTCTTACTCCAGAATAAGTTTCAGATTTTCCACATAGATATTCAGTTCTTCCAACTAATTTAAAGACAAACATGTTCACACTGCTGAGACAGAAAACCAGCAGCATATTCATTTCTGTTTCAAAAAAAGGACATGGACAGCCAGACTGAGAGATGAGAAAACATGATTCTCCAGTTATGTGAAGATCCAGTCATACCTTTGCGAACTATTTACCCTTTTAGATTATATTTGTAGTTAATAGCATTTCGGTGGGGAAATCATCAGCCCTTCACAGGCCTTGGCTATCTCACAGCATGTGTCCAACTCCAACCATCATGAGATCCCAGTGTAATTTACACTTTCTCATGGCAATTCTTTAAAACATGACTGAGATATTTAGGCAGATAAACACATACACAAACATGCATCTATATAAATGTAAACTCAAGAAACATATTGTGTGGCTCTTATTTTAACTGTTGTACAAAATTCTATCACTTAATAATCAGTGACAAAGAATAAATTAAATAATAAAAATAATAATTTATATATAGCTGTATGCAATATATAATACTATAAAATGACAAAAATAATAACTAATAATAGGACAATAATAAAATAAGGTAAAATAAAATTCTGAAGTTCTAATTTGCAGTTTTAAAAGTATTTTATTATATTCCAGCATATAGCGTAATACATGAGAATTCAAATCTGCTTCTAGAATTTTATAATAATCTAAAATAATGCAATTAAATGGGCGAAAATAACTATTTCAAAGGATCTAATATTGTCTTTCTATTTCCTGGTTTTTCTTCATCCTCTTCAGTGATAGAAAACTCACCCCTGAAAGGAGACCACTGAAACAAGGATGTATTACTGTATAGCTGTGTCATAATAAGTAACAATTTTCTGTTAGGTTCAGAATCCTGCAAAGCTAACATTAAAACAGTAATTTGAGACTCAGAATTCTTTAATGTTTGACACGTTCAAGAACTGGCATTCAATAGACACTCCAGTTAGGCATTTTTAGACAAAAATGAAGATCATATTTCTCCTTGTGCTGAGAAGTAGCTCACCTATTTTGTGTACTCTAAGAATAATGTTTATACTCTATATACCAAAAGGACAAACAACAGCCATACTTAGCACAAAAACACTTTGTTCCCCTAAAGATTATAGAAGAGGACAAAAGGACAGTGTAGCCAGTGTTATGCTGTAAGAGGGAAGACCTGAAAGACAGTAGCATTTTTACCCTCTTATTGCACCTTGTTGGGCAAGGTAAGATGAGGTGGAAAAAAATAATCAGGAATTCCTTCATGAGTAATTCAGTTAATTTTGTTATCAACAACAGCACATCTATGAACGGACCACAGGTTTTGCAATTTACTGTGTGAAGTCCTACACAGTGCTTTAGTTGTCTAAATAAAATTGCAGGTTGCTTTCATGGAGTTCTTCCGAAGTAGTTTATGCTTAGATTGGCAAATGCTAACTACTTTTGTTAGATATTTTTACAGGAAATCCTGAAGCAGTTCAAATAAGCAGGAATTCAGTCACTGATCTCAATTGAGTTTAGACACACCTTTTAATATTTCAAAGTAAAAAAGGCAGTGCAGTCTCTATAAATGAGTAGAAACAAATTGTCTTCAAATAGACCATTATTGAGGTTTAACTGCTTAATTGACCAGAGCAATCTTAATCACAAGGATGATTGATACTATAAAAGAGTGAAAATACATTAGAAGAGTAATTGTAAAATATAGGGAAGGCATTATGGAGATCAGAGATTAAAAATCACTGTAGCTGAGGCAGAAGGCTAGAAATTACAAGGATGTTAGAGGCAGTGTGGGAGGGACTATTCCTTCATCTGTTGCCAAAGTTGGGAGGGGGGAGGGGCTGGGGAAGTGGTGTGGTTCCATTTTAGTTCATCTTGATAGGAACAAACATTAAAGGAACATGATGTGCATGTGGAGAAGGGGACTCAAAAATAAAATTGCCACAAAAATATGTATCTTTTTAAAAGAAAATTAATCAGCTAAAAAAAATTAGTTACATTAAAATTTGTTCATAAGCTGAAACAGGTAAAATAAAGGGATTTCTGCCATGTACCTTTTGCTTTGCAGAAGTATTAGGAAACCTTGATATGAGGGAATAGGAGAATACAAATACAAATTCAACATCTATTTGCAAGTCTCATTGCTTGCCACATCAGATAATACAGGAAATTCATAGCTGTATCCATAGTATCCAAAATCAAAGTATGGTCAAATTAATTAAAAAAAATAATTAAAACAGCATAAAATTATTATAATGTCATTACCTTACAGAATTTTGTGGAAAACATTCCCTGATGCCTTAAAAATTTGAGGTTGTGGTCTCATTATACATTTCCATGTAACTCTTATTTTCCTTAGATCATTAGGGAAGTCTGCAAAGTATGTGACCCATCATCATATAAATGTTTTCTTCAATGTCAGTGTATTTTTAATTGAGAATTTATTAAAGAAATCTAGCACAGACTTGAACAGAAGGTTCCAGACACAAAAAATAATCCTACACAGAAATACATATTACATAGGGTGTGTGTGTGTGTGTGTGTGTGTGTGTGTGTACATATACTATGTAATACATACTTACACATTATGTAAAAGAGAGAAATAGTATGATACCTATAAAAATATGTATTGTTTACATACCCCACCCACCCCCTATATATGCACACATGCACATATGCACAAATTGGAGAGCTATTGTCTGTGAATGCAACATATTAGAAAACAGAAAAATGTATTGCAGGTAGATGCAGCCACCAAAGGCGGAGAGTGTCATCCAGTAAAGCAGGACTTGGCACAAATTATCACATTTCCTGGGACATGAGGAAGCTGCTGTGCATATTCCAGACTCTCTTAAAATATGTTTTTCCATTTCTTTCTGCATCTATCACATTTCTGTTTAGAAATTCAAATGCATGCTTCTTAACCTTGGCTGGCCCACTATCATTATAAGTACTGCTTCATTAAGGAGAGTGGGAATATGCCTATTCTCACATAATGGATTCTCATAGATCAGATATTCATCTGTATGAGTACACTTTTGCATGCTTTAGCACATTGGTGTGACTGAATAGGCACAAGGAGCAGATCTGGTGTACTAAAAGGAGTTGTTGAATACCATATAGGAGAAAAAGTGATAGTCTTTACAGTAACCTTTAAGGAAATATAATATTTTTTCAGATCATCGATTACACTACGTAAAGAGGAAAATATAATGAAGCATTGGAAAAGGCAACAGTACTTTTGAGTATTATAGGAATTAAGTTGATAACACATGGTAGCTCTGAGCAAAATTGTTGGCTCTACTTAAAAGTAGTACTACATAAAGACAAATATTCCAGAATTCCATACTGGGATGCAGAAAAAAATACCAGACTACAACAATCAAAAACTTTTGAGACAGAGAAATGTGTACTTGCAGTAGATTTCATTCTTTTAAAAGAAAAAGAAAAAAAAAATCTTTCAACAAGGAATGCTGTCTGAATTACTCCTTGGAAGCAGCAAAGAAGGGTTCTAGGTGTAGATACAATACTTTTTTAGTATTTTAGTTTTTAGCATCCTAACTGTACTTTTTACCATCTTCTAAATCTCATCTACATCCTAAAGAAGTTGTCTGTGTCTTCAGTACTCAAATGAAAAATGGAAGAGACTGCTACAACAGAGACATTTAAAAAACCTGTGTGAACAAAGAAGGGAAAGAAGTGCTAGGCTGCAGCGTGACTTAGAAAAAGGGCTAAAATGCTTCTTATGGGGGAAGCAACTAATGGGGGAGTATTAGAAAGTAAAGACTAACTAACACTTGGCAGATGCAGTATAAATTTCAGGAGAAATTCTAGAAAAATTCAGTCTTTGTCTTTGATTATTCGAAGTCATTTATATGCAGAATTAAATACTTTCTCTATTACAGAGCTTTCTAGTAATTCCTGTGGTGCTTGGAATGAACACCCCCACAACATCTAGTGATCTTATGCAAGCTTGGGCACTATGATAATACGTATTTCCCTTAGTCTGGCCTAAGACATCTGTGTATTATAAGTTATTGCAGTTATTCAAACATTAATCCTGCACAGTAATTGTTGGCAAGAAGATTTTTTCTGATTTTAATAATATATTAATATTATAAATTGGATATTTATAATATAGATATTTGAGATTATATAACATATTTGCATATATAGTTATTTAAAATTTATATAAAATATGTATATGTGTCTATAATTGCTCTTATTGGGTCAGTTTTTCAGAGTCTCACTGCTTTTGCTCAGATTTGCCAGACTCTCTGCCATTTGAGTGTAAACCACTCACAGCACCTTATTGCAGAAATGGCTAAACTGTGGCTCAGGAGTCACACAGGCAGTTTCCTAAGCATCTCTGCTGCTTCTTTCAAAGTAAAATTCAGAGCAAAATTTAGCTAGCTGACTTTACCCACCAGTTCCCCATTACAAAAAAATGCTAAAACTTTATTGGGTTTGGATGAAAATAAGTTGGATTTAAAGAACTGTGGGGCCTGGATACTCAGTTAGGCAGGTCTGTCAAGCCTTTCAGCTTTATAGTTAGGACTTCAAAGCCCATAAAGATTGCACTGGAGAAAGAGTAATGTCTCTGTCATAAGGTACTATTCACACACTGCATTTTTTTTGTGTGTAATATTACATTGAAGAACTTGCTCAGCAGAATCTAAAACCAGCAATATAAGTGACATTAAGGCACCATCATTTTATATTTTTAGTGCTGAACACCAGGTGAGAGACAACTATTAATATTCATTCCACAGCTAAACTTGTAATATTTGGATATCAATACATTATAATCCGATTCCCTTCAGCAGAACGACATCATTCAAATTAGTTTATCATGCTGCCTACATAGGAACAGAACACCCATTTCTTAGACTCCATTTAAACTCTTCCTGGTGAAAACAGATGCTGTGGCGTTCATTTACAGGACAATTCAAGCAGCAGACATGTGACAGAATCAGGTTCTCTGATGTGGTTTAACCCTGGCTGGCAACCAAGCCCCACACAGCCGCTCACTCACTCCCCCTCACCCAGAGGGATGGGAAGGAGAATTGGAAAGAAACGTAAGAGTCAAGGGTTGAGATAAGAACAATTTAATAGGTAAAGCAAAAGCTGCACACACAAGCAAAGCAGAACAAGGAATTCATTCACCACTTCCCATGGGCAGGCAGGTGCTCAGCCATCCCCAGGAAAGCTGAGCTCCATCATGCGTAACGGTTACGTGGGAAGACAAACGCCATAATGCCAAATGTCCCCATCTTCCTTCTTCCCCCAGTTTATATACTCAGCAGGACATCATATGGTATGGAATACCTCTTTGGCTAGCTTGGGTCATCTGTCGTGGCTGTGTCCCCTCCCAATGTCCCATGCCCCTCCAGCCCTCTGGATGGCAGGGCCCAAGGAACTGAAAAGTCCTTGATTTAGTATAAACATCACCCAGAAACAGCTAAAATCATCCGTGTGCCATCAGCATTGTTCTTACACCAAATCCAAAACACAGCACTGCACCAGCTACTAAGAAGAAAATTAACCCTATCCCAGCTGAAACGAGGACATTTGACTAACAGTAAAATTGTAGTTATTTGCATTATTGTTAATATTTTGCTACTAAGCACTGATGCAACTCATCATGTGACATCTACCCTCTTGGGCTAAGCTGATGATTTAGATTATCTAAATGAGACTTTCTGGGTGAGAGGAAGGATGCAATAGAAGTAAATCCCTCAAGCATCATATGGTGCCTAAAGTCTAGCTGATATATTATTAGGAAAACATAAAGTCAATATAAATCAATACATGATGTACTGTAAATTACAATTCTTTTCTTGCTGTTATAGTTTATAAGCCCAAGTTCAAGCCTTGTAAAATTATAGACCTGCCATAAAGTTTAGATATTTATTAAAACATTTACCGATGTATCATATTTTAATCTTTTTGAGTCTCTTTTGTAGACTATCTTTTTTTTTTTTTTTTTTTTTGGTCACACAAAGAATAAAAAGGATGTTACAGAATAAAAGACATTTTCTATAATTTCTTGGAAAAAATCTAAATAAGAACTTGGAAATTTTTGTAAGTATGTGACTGTAATGAGATGAAATAGAAAATAGTAACAGTCATTTTATTTCCTTTCAAAATGTAATTTGTCACAGAACCTAGTGGTAATGGATGATAGTGAATTGGCAGAGGAAACATTTTTGAAAACGTAAAGGA
The DNA here is from genome assembly GCF_015220075.1 of Falco rusticolus. NCBI lineage: Eukaryota > Metazoa > Chordata > Aves > Falconiformes > Falconidae > Falco > Falco rusticolus. The sequence goes on along the minus strand of NC_051210.1, from coordinate 38,100,278 downwards.
AACAAGTGAATATTTTAACAGTGTCAACACATAGACACAAAAAAATGTCTTGTCAAGGTAGACAATATATAAATTCACCTCTACATCTGTACTCTAATTTCAGCCTTATCACTTCCAATTAAAAAATCTGTATCCTACACACCTTCTTTAAACTGTGAAGTGCTTCTTAGCTCTTTTGACATACACCTTATTACAATTTTTCTTAATATTTTACAAAGAGGTTACTCAAAAGGAACTCATAGGTACATAGGAAATAAACCTGGAAGGTGTCATCACCATGAGAAAGCACTTCTAATACAAATGTGGGAAAGAAGGGAAAGGGAGAAAAGGGAAAGGCTGCATGGAAAATGCATGTGGAAATCAAAACCATCTGTGAAAAAAATACTTCTTATTGTTCTTTCCAGGGGATAAAGTTTGTATAATTCTTGTCTCCATCTAATAGATATATATCTTTGATAATTTTTTCGTGCTCTATCTAAAAATCTGCTTCTTGCTCTTCTGTTCTGCTTGGAAGGCAACTCTAGCTCCATGCTGATTAACACCAGAAACTCTGTCCTAAACTGTACCCACACTTGTTCAGAGCCATTTTATACCAACGGTTATGTTGGTACTGTCATTATGCTTACACAGCTCTTCTCCCACCATCCAGATAATGGTTGCTCCTAACGTTTTGAGAGATGAGTGCAGCAGTGGGCTGGAAACTAGGACCATGCGTGGCAACCAGTTAGCTGAGGGGAATGTGCTGGAGCTTGTATAGACACAACAATTAACAGGATGAGTCATGCTGAGAGAGCATAGGGGAGTGGGGGACGGATGGCGCAAGGATGGCGCCAAAGAAAGGTAACACCTTGCTGTTAATTGGTGGTAGTTAACCACCAATCGGGGATTGCCTAGTATGCAATGCTTAGCTCAAAAGAACCAACCTGTTTAAAATGCATGACTTCTGAAAGCATATATACCCGTGTTTCTATACAATAAACGGACATTTGCTTGCATCAAGCTGTGTCCCGTCTCTCCATTGCAGCAGATGAGATCAAATCTTTTTAGCTTGTTGAACAATATTCATTTCCAAACCCAAAAAAGTTAAAGAACTTAGTAGGCTGTCATTCACAGGTAAGAACGACAAAATCTGCAGTTTGAACCTCTCCTGTTCCATATTTAAGGAAAGTATTGTATCTTTGATAAAGACAAACATCATGAAGCATATTTGTTTTTCACTGGAAATGTTTATCCTTGAACTAGCTTTAGCCAATCTATTTTGATGCAAAGATCGCTCCATGTTCTCAGCCAAAATCAATCTAAACACCAGCCACAGTACACAAACAGGGTTATATCCTTCAAACTTCTTTGATGTGGAAATAGCATTTCAGTCAACTACTGTTAGGTCATAGCCTGAGATTTTCAGAAGCACTGTTCCCTGTCCCAGCTCTGGTCCCATCTGCAGCTGATGACACAACAGCCTACCAAAACTAGATATTCTTCATATTGACTAAGTTTCTACCTCCATTAATTTGCTATGGTATATATTAAAACAACCTATTTCTCAAACAGCCTGCTTTCCCACTTGCCCTTTCCTAGTAATAATTCTTACCAAGAAAAAATGAGGGCATTGTTTTGGGGTATCTCACAGAAAATTCAGCTTCTTTCTCTGTAGGTTGCCATGTAAACAACTGAAACAAATAGAACATGTTCTCACTCATGCCTCGTGCTTCCTGTAGTCCTGTATGATACACAATATCTATGTACTAACACCTACAATGTAAGCCATGGTAAACAGGCAGGTTTTTGAGGAAAAAATACCTTGTTAATAATATTACTTTGAAAAGTGGGACTTTGTTTCACTCTAAGCTCATAGACCCAAACCACGACTGGAATACAGGATATGGCAGCACAGAGCATAAATTCAAGGTGTGGCACACTTTACATATTAGTCCTAAAAACATGTTAGTCCTGAAACCAGGTGGTTTTAGGCTAAGATTTTATGTTGGCCCTCCATCTAAAGGAACATATCACTTATAGTCTATAACACTGACATTCAGTTTCCAGAACATGTTTGTAGTCTGTCGGAATCTGTTGGGTTTATTTCTTTTACGGCTTTGGATGTCTTTCTCACATATTGGGAGACACATTTCTGTCTTGGTTGGACAGGAGATACAATTAGCACTAGGAAATCCACATAATCTCCTCCACAAGTCTTGCAATATCTAGTGTTTCTCATAGTACCCCAACTCTGAAAGTTAGTAAAATATATATCAAACATAATATTTTAAATCCTTAGGGATTAGGTGAAAGTTTTAAAATGTACTTCAGGCTGAAAATAAAGAAGGCTGATAAAAATACCTAAAGCACAATTTTTCCTTGTCTTTTTTTTTTTTTTTTTTTTTTTAAATAAACACCACCAAAAAACGACTTTCAGTATTTTCTTTATCCTGACCAATGCTTTTTGAAGCCTTAGAACTGGCAAACCAGTACCACTTCACAGCACTGCAAATATTTTGGATATGTGCTATGTATGATCAGTTATCACAACTTCAGCAAATATCAGGATATATACTTTTTATTTGTAAACAAATTGTAAGCCTTTGTACTCTGAACAAAGCTCAGCTATGAAGTACAGCTTTTGGTATTAAGTTTTGTTCCAGAAAAGTCCCAAGAGCTACCTCCACAACATATTGTGATTATAAGATTATCAGAGCAGAGTAGAAATGTGAATTATTCATTGCAATCATAATGATTCAATGTAGAGGGTAGTTAGGAAGACTGCCAGATCACTTTATGATATTTTGGGCCATAACCTGTTCTATGCCACTATGCATAGCACCTACGATTAAGACAGTGTCCTGAAAGCTGGAGGGTTCCAATTAAAGTATATTGCACTTCAGCAATCTTTGGTGGCATATACTCCCCTGAGGTTATTGCAAATTGCAGCACTAATTTTATTGCAACCCTCAAGGCTGTCCAACTACACAAGCAATTTCCTGTTCTCTTCTCAGCTGCAGAAATAAACTGTTTCTTTGCATGCAAAAAAGTGAAAGGGATTAAATCCTGTTCCTCAGAAGAACCATAACAGAAGAAACAAGCCAGATGTTCATCTGCTGTAGAGCACTGGAGTTTGGCAGCTACTTGTAGCAGTGAGGGAGGGTGACAGCTACAGGCTGCATTACTGGAAGGGGCGATGCCTTTGGCCAAGTTCTCCCAGAGTGTGTGGCATGAATGGTTACACATGCCTCTACAGTCCAGTGTCTTACTGTATACTCACTGCACTGGGCTGCTGCTGCAAAAAAAGAGAACTTAGGATAGATATATCTAACACACCAAAACACATTAACACTTTAATTTACTTAGCAAAGGTACAGAGGCATCACCACCATCAAACTGAGACACATCTTCAAAATGAAAATAAGTGCATGAAATAGAAGAAATGAAAATGGAAAGACATGCATGACTCCACCAATATTGCATAATCCTTTCATCTTGTGATGTCCCATAATGTCATCCTCTCCACATGTTTCACTTGTATAAATAAATCAATCACTGAACAAATTATTTACAAACACATTTGAAATAACACATTTACTACCATAATTGCTTTTGAGCTCAAGAAATTTAATTGCTTTCCTACATGCTGCAAGACAGGAGATCGTTAATCAGGAGTGAGCACCTCAGCCCTAAGCTCCTGTTACAGCTCCGATTTACCTGGTAATGAAAACATTGAATTCTGAGTAATCAGTGTAGCTTATATACATAAATCCTTTCTTCATACCTTCTTCTTTCAGAAATGCAACTTAGGGTCTAAAGCAACTCAATAAGGAAGATGTTGCGGGTTTTGGCTGCAAAAAGTGGAGGTCAGAATTGTGAGTGCTGCAGACATCAAACCATCTGACCATTCCTTTTTATAAGCTGTTTCAGTGGCCAGAGAGAGAAATTAGTTCTATAATAAAGGAGAGTATACATGGTCTAAACTCACAAACCTCCTGGTCAGCAAAAACTGGAACAAAATTTAAAGACTGAGCTTTGTATATTTGATTTGTATTTCAGATTACTAACTTGTATATTTGATCACCACATATGCTTTGTGTATTTAATTGCAAAAATATGCCAGCAAATGAAGTTCTGCCCATATCATGCTAGGTATAAAACTAATGTTTATTCTCCTGCTGTTGGACTGGCACCAGAGCTCATTACTCTCAGACACTGACAGAAGATTATTGAAACTGAGGTTCTCACTGTCCATCACCAACCATAAAAAGAACATTTCATCTTGAACTGCTATCTATACCAGTACCACAATGTTAGCTACAGTACTGCAGCACCACAGGCTGGGAGAAGTTTATACTGTCTAATTTGTTTCATCACGCCGTATCTGAGAGCAAAGCCTAGAAGAAATCTTATTTGTGATGTGAGGTAGTTCTGTTTCTGTATCACAGGAGCTAAACACAAATGAGATTTAAAAGAATAAAAAAACATTTTAAATTTGATGTTGTATAAAATTATAAATGAAGTAAACTGTTCTAAATTAAAATTTCTTACTTGCATCCTTAGCTGAAGTTTATAATGAGCACTTAGCTGGAATGGAGAAATATGGAGCTCCAACACCGAGAGAGAATATCAAAAGCAGATTGCCTTTGGGGAAATGCTTCCATGACCTCTTTTTTCTCCTAGCAGAAAAGATTATAATCTATGATACTTTCTTGTAGAATGCAATCTTTCAGCCCATGTGGCCACCCAATGTAAGGAAAGATATACCAACATTCCATTTGCATGTAGATTTACACATTTCTATTTGCAGCATAAAATACAGTATAAATTCAACCACTCTGTGCTGGATACAGAGTTGCTTAAAAATAGTATTGAGAGTTAAACTAGTGGACATGGCAAGGGAAGTGCATTTGTATATTTTATGGGTTTTTTTCTTCCAAGCTTTCAAATATCCTGCATCGGTACAATTTATTTTGTAGCCAGGGAAAATCTAATGTGATTCCTTCAGATGCTAGTCAGCTTAAATCTTGTATAAGGGGTCACTTAATAGGAATAAACCCCACAATATACTTTCAAAATCTGACTGTATTGTGGCTTTACTACATTACAAGACAGTTTTGTTCTTGTAGCAAAGAACATGGCTCATTAACCCAACCCTAGTGTTTTTCCCTCTTGGAAAGTTGTATAAGCTTGTGAATTCCATCTGCATTACCAATATGTAAGATTTGTTTAACTAGAAAATCTTTGTTTAATCAAATTATCCACCCTCTGCAGTATCAGTGCTGGCATATTCTAATAATATAATTACTTTTAATTAATTTTCTATTTCATAGGGGGAGGAAAGGGAGCTTGATTTTAAAAATCCATTGCATGTTTTATCTCATACTACTAATTGCTGTTTAGGAAGAAAGTATGATAAGATAATCTATTAATAGAAAGAAACATATTGAAAAACTAGGTGATACCAATTAACACAGTAAAAAGTAAATGTCATGAAAGACATTAGAAGACAGATTTTACATATACTTTGTTGCACCAGGAGTCATTATAACAATATGCAGATGGGTTATTTAGTTAAATCAGAGGATTGTGGATAAAATGTCGAGGGAGAGATTACATAAAGCTTTTGCCATGCTAGAGTGTTCTTTTTAAGCTTTCTAACAAATGTAGGTTTCTGTCTTATGGTATGCTAGGAAATTAAAATCTCTAACCACAAGTAACAGAAACAAGTCTTTAGAAGAAATTCACAAATAAGGCAAAAGTATAAACTGAGTGATGAGACACGTATGCAGAGGCTGCATCAGTATTATTTCTGGATTTACTAGCCCATCTGCCTCTGAAGATCTATCTGTTCAACTCAATTGCATTAATGTGAACCAGGATTTAGAAAAACAATTAGTTACAAGATGCCAAAAAAGACTCAAAATAAACAAAACCATTACAGAAATCTAAGTACATGTAGGATACCTGTACTATCAACAATAAAATATATGTAACTAAAATTCTGTCTAGGCCACAGCCTCTTTCAAGTGTTATATTCAGCTTTTATTGCCCTGAAAGGAAAAAAGCAGATGACTTTTTCTTCTGATCATGTTTAAGAAGCAGATCCTTTAAGCCTGGAAAAGGTATTATCCTCTCCTGCTGATTCTGTGCAGGTTTTATATTCTATATATTGCAAAGTCTGTGTTCATACACTGAGTGATTCTCTGATGCTGTAGGTCCTTAAGTCAAGGTCCAAACCAAGCTAACACGTCCATCAAAGTTCAGTGAGTTCACTGTATGTTAAAACTTGCAGATTTTGGGAATATGTTTCATGAAAAAGTTAGTGGGACAGTCTGAATGTTACGTAGAATAGGGGATTGCCTCAAAATCTTTTCCAGTTTCTTTTTCCCCTTGATGGGTTTGGCTTTTACACATCCATTATAGAGCAAACATGATGGTGAACAAGTTGGTAACTGCAAGAGTAAACTGGGCATCAAATGGACAGCCCAGGACCTGGGAAGGTCTTCAGTGCCTGGCAAAACTCTGGTACTCTCATCTGAGAGGCAGAAAAGGAAGAGACATAACCTTGTTTAAGGGAGAGAAAACAGGAAAACTTGCAATATTATTCTGGTGCTACTATCTAATCTGTGCTGATCAGAGTATCTTCATATATTGAAGTTAATGAGGTATTTTAAGTTCCAGCATGGTTCCTGGACCATGACAATGTAAGAACCCTGTAGACACAGGACAGGCTGGACAGGTTGTTCCTCTGGACAGACGAAAAAGGAAAAAAGAAGGCACTGCTTTTCAGCTTAGTTTTTAAAAGCTGTTTGCATTAAAATAAAATGGCTTGTACCTGCCTGTACTGTTTGTAGGGGCTTTTCCCCACTGTTAGTAGGTTCACAATTTTATCTTTCCTTTTCTTAAATTGCAGGCAGAACTGAGAGAACAGTTTAAAAATGTGCAGCTCTCAAAGTATACTTATTCCTGTAAGTTGACTCAAATCTACACGAGTAACAACAAATCTCATCAAGTGCTCTTTATTTGAAATAAGGCTTTCGATAAAGCACGTAGCTTCCAGTTACTTTTCTTAACTGGCTGATTTTTTAACTTTATATATTTAAATTTTTCAGGGGAATATTAGCACAGAATAAAACATGAGTTATTTTTCATTTGGATCCATGCCTAATGTTATCATATCTAATTCCTTAATTAGAGGCATGATGAAGAAGGTGAAAATCAAATAGAAAACAGGACACTCAAATGACTACATTAAAGCAATAAATACAGTATTTCAGTGAAAGAAAGTAAGAGCTTATCTCTGTCCTTAACAATGCCTAGAACCTCTGGAGAACCTTTACAATTCTGGTTCAACAGACAGAATAAAACATATTAAGTACCAGAGAGGACACCCTTGTAGAAATACTAACGCATAGTGAGCTCTTCAGAGAAAGCAATTCAGCCATAAAAACTTATAATAGTTTAAAGAAATGTATTAGCATGCAGAAAACCACTTGAAATTAAAGTTTCCAGTAGTAAAACTAAAGTAATACAATCAATTAATGTGATCTGCATCTAGTCCTTGAAGCTTGCTTTTATTCATTTGATGTGATGAATGATACTGCATTTGCTGAATATTGTAATGCAGATGCTTTTCTCCCTGAAGAATGCTGGGTGGTTAGCACATGTTGGCCAAAGCTACAGCCATCCTATTTGATGTAATTAATGCCAATAATTTATTGTCTTAGTTACTACGGTAGTAAATAAGATTTTTTGTGGTTATTAACATTTTTAACTAGAAGAAACCATAGTGGCTGTTACGAAGTTCTTGCTCAATGCTCTAGGCCTAAAATAAATAAATAAAGTAACTTAATAAATGGATAAATAATATCTGTTAAAATCCACCAATTCCTAGGAATTATCTCTATGAATCTGACTTTATTTTGTGGGTAACTCCAACCTATATTGTACATTTTTCTCTTGAATCACTGGTGTCACATGCAGAGACCGAAGCAGCCATTTCACAGCAAGAGAATAATCCCTCTCAATACAGTACAACACAACACAGACAACTGCTGGGCTTTCCCAGAAGCAGGCAGACAACATCATTATACTGTTCCTGTATCGAAGCTAGTTCATTTTCACTAGCTTAGCTGTCAGCAAATGACTTTGCTTTACTCATTGCAGGCAGTGCAAGTTCTTCAAAAAATCAATGCATATGTAGAGATGGATAATAATCAGATGTGGTGGAAATTGATTTGCTGAATAGCTGCCTCTTAGGAATTCTTGACTAAACAGGATGAGTTGGCAGGTCATTTATAGAATCATAGAATGGTTTGACTTGGAAGGGACCTTTAAAAGTCAGCCAGTCCAACCAACTACCCTACAACGAGTAGGGCCATCCAGATTGGAGCCCTGTCCAACCTGATCTTGAATGTTTCCAGGTATGGGGCATCTACTGTCTCTCTGGACAGCTTGTTCCAGCGCTCCACCACCCTCATCATAAAAAATTTCTTCCTTCTATCTTGTGTGACATCATGCTGGAGCACCAGACAGGGCAGGGTGCCAGTCAATCGGTTACCACTCTTACAGACTTCAGAGCAACCTACCTAAGCAGCGGCACAGCCCTGTCACCACATGTCAAAGAAAAGCAAGCAGAGACATCCAAGCATCCTGCAAAGGGAGGGACCAAGCCCCAACAGAAAAGGCAGGTGCAACATGCACCTGCTCCACAGCATAGCAGCTGGTGCAGGCAAGAGAAAGGGCCACACAGAGTCGGGGGTTTTCCTAACACAAGGACTAGGAGGTATCAGGTGTGGTTACCAGGTAGCAGTTGGGAACCTGAGCAAGGCAGGAGGCAGTCTCTTTGGGTTGCAAAGCTGGTATTAGTCCCTGCCTTCGGGTGTCCTCAAAGTCAAAGTACAAGTGGGCTGAAGAAGGGACTCAGAAGAATTGAGAGAGAACAGATCCATCAATATTTGACATGATGATCTGCGTACCTCCTCATGGTGAGCACTCCCCAAGATGCCAGTGACTGGAAAGATATGGCAAGGACAGGATCACTTTACACCCCACATACTGTTTTCTCTACTCTTCCATCACTGACCACCAGTAGACAAGGTCCTCAGCCATGGTGTCCCCTAAGGTCAGTTCATATGTTCTGGATGTCTTCTACAGGTTGTAAAAACCAATCACAGCTCAATAAAAGCAAAGGGCCCTTGCTAGGGTCTCCAGAGGTCTGTTCTGTTCCCCCTTCACCTCCGGCTTCCCATGAGACCTCATTTTTCCTTGGTGTTTTGGGTTTTGTTTTGTTTAGCCTCTTTCTGCTGGAGTTTTCTGTACAAAGGAGGAAACATGACAGTGTGGTTGTAAGGTTTTCTTTTGTGAATGATTCCAGAATGTTTTAAAAACTCAAAGTGAAAAATTTTGTTAGCAGTATAACATATAATAATTATGACTCATTTCAGAGTCAGTTTAAGCTATATGAGGTTTCCTCACATTTTTATGACTCATCTGTAGCAAATTAATGGTGAGTGAAGAAAAAGAAAAAAACCACCCAAAACTATTAGGATGAGTACCTTTTTGCCTCAGTGTGATAAATCCAAGTATTCTCTTCTGTGATTACTGCTAAAGAAATATCTATTAAGAACACTTCTGATATCACATTGTCTCAGGATTTCATAAAGCCAATTTACAATCTACCTTTCAACAATACTCCTTGTATTATTTTATATCCAAACAGTAGTCCAGTTCTATCCATTTTAAAAGACATTCAACTCAGCCTATAAAGTTAATTAACTTTTACAACATTTAGAAATGAGTTTAGACATTCTCAGACCTTGAAATCAGAGACAATAGCCAAGTCAAATGATTTTACAGGCAGTTTGGTTAATAGGGCTATAATACAGCCATAACAGCCTCTTTGGGCATGGGCCAAGGTAAGCTTTTTTAATATGCCTCCTTCCTCTGTCTATAGCTGACTCAGAACTTTGGAAGGAAAAAAGTATTTGTCAAACTTAGAGAAACAAAGATATGAAATGAGAATCTGATTTATTTTGTAAATGTCCTTGTATTTTCCTATGGCCTTGTACGAAAATTTTACATGAAGGTACTTCTATCAATTTGAGAGACAGCACCCTTTTGCAAATTAAAACCTCTCTAATGTTTGACAGTAACTCCCAAATTGTTTGTCTGCTTTATTATTTGAGTTTTCAGATGTTAAATATTGGGTATGATAAATGATAAGGACAAGATGTAGGGGTACAAATTAAAAACCCACGAAATTCCATTTCAAAAGAGAAAACATTTGTTTACTTAAAAATAACTCTGTATTTTCAAATAATTGAGTAACAGGAGAAAAAAACAGAGTGAAATACAGGAACTCTATGTCTGAAATTTACAATTTTAATTTAAGTCTGTATTTATCAGATGCAAAGGTAGGCCAACTCCACGTTGAATTAGGCACTTAGTGGCTGGGTATGTCTATGTAGTATTCCACAAGCAGCACAGAGTTGTCCAGTACTCATATTGCTTGGGTGCCAGCTTTAAGCCAGCTTCAGCATTCTCAGCTTTACATTCAGAATACAAAAGGAGGGAGGGAAAGCACTGGGACTGAACCACTCACTTGCACAACCTCAAGCACAGCTGTGTCTGCATGCGCTAGATTACATGGCAAGGTTTTGGTAGCAGATGAGCTTCAGAGGTGACCTCTGTGAGAAGATGCTAGGAGCAGCCCCTGGGTTGGACAAAACTGGTTTCAGCTGACTCTAGAAAAGACCCACTGCTGGCCAAAGTTGAGCACATCAACAACTGTAGTGGCACTTCTGTGGTAAGACATTTAAGAAAAGGTACAAACTACTAAATGGAAGATGTGAGAGAGAGGAGTGAGAAAAAGGTGAGAGAAACAGCCCTGCAGACATCAAGGCCAGGGGAGAAGGAGGGGGAAGAGGTGTTCCAGACACCAGAGCAGATATTCTCCTGCATGGAGAAGACCACCATGGAGTAGGGTGTCCCCCTGCAACCCCTGGAGGACCCCACAGTGGAGCAGGTGGACATGTCCTGAAGGAAGCTGCAGCTCATGGAGAGCCTGCACTGGAGCAGGGTCCTGGCAGGAGGTGTATCCTGTGGAGGGGAGTCCATGCAAGAGGAGGTTTTCTGGCAGGACTTGCAGTCTGTGGGGGATCCATGCTGGAGCAGCCCATTCCTGAAGGATTACAGCCTGTGGAAAAAGACCCATGACAGAGCAGTTCTTGAAGAACTGCCCACACTGGAGAAGTCTGTGAATGGCTTTATCCTGTGGGATTAATTTTATGCATACACATACAACCCAGCACCACCCATCTAGTAACACAGAGGATGTAGTCAAAGACCACACTGGCCTTCATGTTCCCTTTTGTCTGAGCTTCTGTGGCAATGAAAAAGCAGGCCCAGAACTCCTCACAATTAAGTAGAAGGAACTTTCTAGTTGCCCATAAAAAAGAACAAGCCCAAAACAGAGTACCCTTCATTTATGGCTTTGGGTTTTTGTAATAGAAGAATTTTTTACTTGAAAACAGAACATAGCCACTGAAAGCTTTCTTGCAAGCCACCAGATGAGCTACTGCACTCAGGAACTTGCCATCACTGCAGACCTGATCAACTTGTTTCAACTTCATTTTGTTCAGATGGTCCTAGGCAAGTTTGAAAACACTGACATTAGATGCTATTCAACAAGTAAGATCATTCTTATTTAGTGGAACAGCTTTCTTAGGGTTAATATCATCATTACCTCTATATGTGTAATCTAAGTTGCTTATAAATCTGACCAAATAAGAAGATATTTTTATTCTGAAAGGATATATCTTTTTAATGTTTTTATAAATATATCTCAAGGTAATGGTACTGTAATAGCATATAAAACTGCCTTCATTTTCCAGAATCTGAAGAACACAACTTTACAATTTTTTCCACTTAATTATCACAAATTGTTGTCATCTGCAGATTTTGAGCTTTCCTTTATGATTACAGCTTCACTTACAAAATATTGTAAAGAAAGTGAAAAACTAACTTTTTTTTTTCTTCAGTCTCAAAGTTCAGGGAAAACAAGTCTGTTTATGCTATGGCTTCCAAGCCGAGATCTTGTATGACAAGCAGCAAGTCAAAGTGATTTCTTGTAATATCTTTTATGTAAAGTAAAAATTCAGGGTTGGTTTGTTTGTTTGATTGATTGATTGATTGTTTTCCACCCTAGAAACCTCTGAAATAGAAAGACAAAGTTCAAAAAGTTGCAAGCAGAAATATTGAGGTAAGCTGGGAGACAAGCTAGGAGTTGTCTTTACACAGAACACAAAACAAATATTTACTTTTTTTTTTATTAAAAACCATATTTCTTTTATTTGAATCTTTTTGAATTTTCTTGAAATTATTATCTGTAATGATACCTTATTACAAATATCAGGTAGAATTAGAACTGGAATGTTCTAGATGCTATCTAAAAATGGCAGAGAAATTCCCAAAATTTCCATTCCAAGAAGAGAATACAGGAGCTGGCCCTCCTGTATTTATTACATCCCCTCTCTTGCATTTATATGCCTGAAATGTCACTTATTTGAATGTTCACAGGAAGCAGCTACTAAACAATGGAAGATTACTTGATGAAGAATTTTGTAATATAGCATATATAAGTCTAACCAGCTTCTGAAAGCAGATAAATTCAAAATGAAAATATGGCATTGTTCTTAATTGGCAATTACCAGCTGAGAATTACTCTCAGGTGTAGTGAATTCTCCGTTCCATTAGTTCTTTACATCTAGTTGTATTGTCTTTCTGAAAGGTGTTTTGCCTCTCTGGTGCCAAAAGGAATCAATTTCAACAGTACCCTGTTAAGAAGAAGGTCTCATGTGAGTACTGCAGTGTTCATTCTGATCTTAAAAGGTAATATACAGATTCTATAATTTTTAAATTTGCAAGGGAAGCGATTGCTTAGTTAGCCTTTGGAAAATAAAACCCTCTTGATATAAGTCACAGAACAGAGAGCATAAGTGAAGATGAAGGAGTGATATGAAGGTGAAGAATAATGCAGCGAGTGCTGAAGGTGAGGATGGGCTATTGTGACATCCTCAAGCAATGGACGGTGACAGCCCAGGAGATGGGTTCCATCATCACCAGGGATGGGCTGCAATGTCACCTAGGCGATGCATTGTGACCACACGTCCCTGGCAGCCTATAAGCAGGCGCCTTGCCCCACCCAGCCAGTGCGTGCTCAGACTCCAGCTGAGCGAGTTGGCGAGGTGTGGAGTGCTGAGCGAGGCCTTGGTGCTGGTGTCGTGCTCAGGGAGCTGTTCCGTGCAGCTCTCGGTGCCCGACCCAGAGCCATCGGAGGGTTTCCCCCGGCCCTGCCAGGTTCAGGCAGCCGGGGCACCCAGGAGGGGCGCTCGCAGCAGCAGAGGTGAGCTGGCAGGGGACACCTCGCGCTGGGGAGCGGGGAGGCTTTCCTTCTGGGGGGGCCTGGGCATGTCTTCCACCCCTCCCCGGGCCAGCCAGTGACCGTGGCCTCTCTTCCCTTTCTAGTGAGACACCCGCTGCTGCAGCGCCAGTGAGAGGGAGCTGCTCACCATCCCCGGCTCCCCCCAGCCCACCGCAGCACGTGGAGAGCATGGCCGCGGAGCTGGAGGAGCGCTGTCCCATCTGCCTGGACAGCTGCGAGGAACCCAGCTTCGTGATGACATGCCTCCACCGCTTCTGCTACCCGTGCATCCTGCGGTGGGCTCAGAGCAAGCCCGAGTGCCCCCTCTGCAAGAGGAGGGTCCATTCCATCGTGCACTCGGTGCGGGCGGATGATGACTTTGAGGAGGTCGCCATAACACCATCGGGGGTGGCATTGGCCTCAGCTGGTACCCGCCAGGCAGGAGGAGCTCCCAGCTCCCCTCGCCCCGTAACATCAGAGCGGCGGGCTGGGGAGTTGGTGCCCAGAGCTCCAGTGGGCGGCCTCCAGCCCAGCATCTGGGCCGCCCTTTTTTATGACCACCCAGACCTCCTCCATCGCTTTCTGCCCTGGCTCCAACAGCAGCTGCGGGTCATCTTTGCTGGGGAGCCTTCAATAACAGCTGTGATGGAGGACTTCATCCTGACCGTCCTGGGCCTCTTTGGGCTGGATGAAGAGGTCCTGGTCCGGCTGCTGCAGGTCAGCCTGCAGCACCTCACAGCGACGTTTGTGCAGCAGCTTCTCAACGTCGTTGTGCGGCGCTGCAGCAGGGAGGCCCACCGGCTGCTGGGTCTCGAAGGCAGCCCCGTGGCTGCCCCCCAGCCTGCTGCCTCCCGAGGGGGGTCTCCTGCCCCTGGCCCAGCCCCCTCCAGCAGCCCTGTGGGTTCTGACCAAGAGGAGCGCCCCAGCACCTCAAGTGCGGCTCTTCGCGGGGGTCCCGGCAGCCCCCGCAATGCCCCCGTTACCGCCCATGGGGAGCTGGAAGAGCCGCACGAGGAGCGGGGGCAGGCTGTGGCAGGACCCTCTGCTCCCAGCCGGGACAGAGTCCACTCCTCTGAGGGGCTACAGCAAGCCCCAAAGAGGAGGGCCAGCAGCTCCTCGGACTCTTCCCAGCCCAGGAAGAGGCCACACCACCAGCCACAATAGAGCCCGGTCCCAGGAGCTGCCAAAACCCAGGCCAGGCCAGCAGCTGGGGCACGTGCTGGCCCACAAGTCAACGGGGAGGCATCTCTGCAGCTGGTGCCGGGGCAGATGTTTCCAGCTGGGGGCTCTCCAGGGCCACCCTGTGCCCCATCATCGCTCACCAACCCAGCCCGTCCTCCTCCTCACCGCAGACTCCCCCTACCAGCCCGCACTGCTGGCTGCAGCCTGGCCACGGCGGTGCCCAGATCCCTCCTCCTGCACGGAGTCTCCACTTGGTGCTGCCTTCTGCGTCAGCCCGGGCTTGTACCTGCCGGGACAGGAGCCCCAGGAACCTCAGCATGGGGAAGCGCCAAGTCCTGCACCTGGGGAGGGACAACGCCAGGCACCGGCACATGTGGCGGGCTGTCCCACTGGAGAGCAGCCCTGGAGAGGTGACCATGCTGCTGCCCTCCAGCACAGGCTTTCTTCCCGCTCGGCCAGATCAAGTCTTGGTGCTGGAGCTGCTTCTCCTCTGCTCGCAAAGGACGCCTCTTTGGCAGACGCTCAGCAGATGGATGCCAAGCGGCTGAGGACACTGGGTTCATCCAGTCTGGCGAAAAGGGGGCTGAGGGGCGACCACATTGCTCTCCACAGCTTCCTGAGGAGGGGAAGTGGAGAGGGCGGTGCTGATCTCTTCTCGCTGGACTCCAGCAACAGGACGTGTGGAACGGTCCAAAGCCGTGGCAGAAGAAACCTTCCTCTACTGCGGGGGTGGTCAGACGCTGCGACAGGCGCCCAAGAGAGGTGCTCGATGCGCCGTGCCTCTCAGAGCCTTAAGCAGAGTCATTTGCATAATGCCCCTCATAATGGGCTCTAACTTTTGGTCAGCCCTGGAGCGATCAGGCAGTTGGGCTAGAGGATGTTTGCAAGTGCGTGCCAACTGGAACCGTTCTCTCCTATCTCTACTATTGTAGAGAGTAAGAAGTATAATCACACTTTTTTTGTTTTTCACAGAGGGAAAAGTTTGCCCATGTATGCTAGTCAAAATGATGAAGGGCAAGCAGCGTGCTCTGCATGGTGTCTAGGTGTGACGGACAGATGAGTGGACATTTCTCTTAAACATTTCTTGGTGCATGAGACGCCAGCTTTGCTCACTCAGGCACTTAGCAGGTGTTCCAAGCACAAGAAAGAAGAAGACACTGGTTCCTGGCCCTGCAGAGGAAGGA
Organism: Falco rusticolus; assembly: GCF_015220075.1. Lineage (NCBI taxonomy): Eukaryota > Metazoa > Chordata > Aves > Falconiformes > Falconidae > Falco > Falco rusticolus. Next base: position 38,084,507 of record NC_051210.1, on the reverse strand, counting down.
CTGAGACGGTATTTTTCCAGAGGCAATACCCGCTGTGGTTTCACTGCATGTCAACAGCTAGCTGTGCATGTGCAGGGTACTAGGTTGTGGACCTTGTGGAGGGTCTCATCTGACGTGACCCCCGCAACTGTCTCCCTGCGACCACCCAGGCTCCAGGGAGCCTGTGCAGCAGCACACCACACTTGGCCTCGCATAGCATCCCGACCTCCATGCACATGCGTGAAGTATCTTGGAAGCCGGTGGAGTTTGGACTGTATAGAGATGGTACCACCAGAAGCTCAGGTGGGACATGCGCCAGCAAGACACCCAGAGCAGAGGACTGACAGGACACTGCTGGACCCAAGGGTGTTGATACCTTTTTCCTTTGTGTCTCTCCCCTGCTTTTTGTCTGCCTCTGTCCCTGTCTCTCCCCTTTTCTCCCTCGTTTTGTTGAATAATGACTAGATCCAAGTAGAAACGTTTGGGCATGGGACTCACCATCCAGTAAAGTAACTGCCATTGAGTTATTGTATCCAGGCACATGCCTTGTGTTTTGTATTAATAAATCATCACCCTGGTTGGCTGGCATCATTTCACCTTGATGGAGGCCAAGGGAATAGTAACTAATAACTTGGTTGTTAGTCCCCAGGGGAGGGAGGTGGTCCAAAACGGCTCCTTTCAGGTTGCGACACTAGGCACCTACTCCGCTCAATGTCCTCAGACCGTTCCAGAAAAGTCAGTGGTGGAGATGGGGCTGCTTTCTGTTCCTCTCTCTTCCCACCACCAGAGCCCTGCCCCTTTCCTCCATTTCTCCTTTTGTAAAGATGTTGCTGCTCTTTGCAATCAGCACAGGTGTTGATGCTTTCCCCCCTTTCTCATGACAGCACAATGACAAGAAGACTCGCGCACGAAACAGGAGCTTTACGCCCGACTCGGGCTGCAGGCTCAGCTTTGCCCTGCGAGCGGAGGGGAAACTGGGAGGAGGTGACCGCAACCGTGCGCGCGGTCAGAGCCCTTCTCTCTCTGGTGGCGCCTGCCCGAGCCCCGGCTCCCGGCCTCAGGGCTGCCGCTGTGGGATTTCGCTGCCTTTGCCTACACGGGTTTCTCGCTGGCAACCGTGCTTACACCCTCCGGTGTGGCAATGGGTGCCTCGCCACTTCCCTTCGAGGAAATAACCGTAGGCCCCGGTTCCTGGGCAGCCCGTTTCTGCTGTCCCCTCCGGCCAGGCAGCTGGTGCCATTGAAGGGCAACAGCTCACAGGCGACACGCTGTGGCACTGGGTGAGGGCCCAACGGTGCTCCGCAGAGCTCTGCCACGCCTCCTGGGGCGCCGGGCCCAAGCCCTTCTGTTCCGGTGAGGCACAAGGCCGCAGCCGGCCTCTCCGCGAACGCGCCCCGGCCGCTAACGGCCCGGCCCGCCAGGCCGGCACCTGCGCGAGGGCCAGGGCGAGTCCGCCCGTGCCGGGCACGGCTGCCGCAGCGCGGGGCAGCGCCCTGCGCGCAGCAGGGCCGCGTCGGCTCGGCAGCCGGGTGCCGGCACGACGCGGCAGGGGCTGCCCGGTGCCCGCGGCCGCCTCAGGCTCAGCGCGGCCGCCCGCGGCCTCCCAGCGGCCACGCGCAGCGCGGGCCGGACGCCGGGGCAGGGGCGCGCCAGGCCCGCCCCGCGCCACGGAGCCGCAGCCCGCGCAGGGGGCGGGCCCGAGCCGCGCGGCGCGCCCCGCCGATTGGCCGAGCCAGAGGCGGGCGGAGCCTGCTCCCGGCCGCGCGGCAGCTTGAAGCGGGCCCCAGCGCGCTGTCGGCCCCGGGCGCGCGGCCGGGCCCCTGCTGCATGCATGATGTCATATGGCATGGAATATCCCTTTGGTCAGTTGCGGTCGGCTGTCCCACATGTGTTCCCTCCCAGTTCCTTGCCCCCACTCCCATCCTGCTCAACAGTGGGTTGGTATGAGAAGGAGAAAAGCCCCTGACTCTGTGCACTGCTCAGTGATTAAAAAAAAACACCCCTGAACTATCAGCACTCGTTTCAGCACAAATCCCAAATATAGCCCACACTAGCTACTATGAAGAAAAGTAACTCTATCCCAGCCAAAACCAGCACATTCTCCACGCCTAATTCCATACCGTTTATGTCATGCTCAGGTCCCACACCATGCAATACATCCTCCTTAACCATATGTCGCACACACCCCTTCCCCCAGCTTCCCATCCTTTGATACAATATACAGCCATCATTGCCCTAGTCTGTGGACCACCCCTGTAAAATGTCCACAAAACATCCACTGAGTTCATTTAGTCTGTGACTTGGGGCTCCGTCTGTTATGGAGGTCACTCAGGATAGGAGGGGTGGTGTGTTGTGTGAAGTTACTGGGCACCAAAGCCAGCTCAGGTGGGTCACTGCTGCACTTGCACTGCTTCTTTTAAGGCCTGTCTTCCATTCAGGTTCAGGTGGCTCCTGCTATAGTAATTCCCATAACATGCAACTCAGATCATGGGTTACAACGATTTAAAGGTATTTCCAATACAATCTCCACCCCTGGTCCCTTTGGACCAGCCCATAGGGTTTAACATTGCAATGAACTCCTCCCCTTGCCCCTGCTCTGGCTTGGACTTACCCACAGACACCAGTCCCTTAGGGGTGCACCTGCTCCTAGTGGAGCCCCAGTTTCTCCAGAGGTATATTTGCAGTGGCATAGACTTATCCACAGCCACAGTTGCTTTGATGTGCACCTATTCCAATGTGGCCTTATCCATGAGCCACAACACCTTCAGAGATATACCTGCTCCAGCATGGCCTTACCCACAGCCACAGTCCCTTCAGAAGTAAGCCAGCTCCAACGTGCCCTACCTACTCTGTTGTGGGCTTATCCATGGCCACACGCTTTGAGGTGCTCCAACGTGACCTCATGCACAGCTACTGATGCTTCAAGGTGTACCTGTTGCAGCATGGACTTATCCACAGTCACAGAAGCTTTGAGGTGTACCTTCTCCAATGCAGACTTCTCCCTGGGCCTTCCCTTCAGAAGTATATCTGCTGCAGCACAGACATAACCACGGCCACAGGTGATCTGAGGCATACCTACTCCGGCATGGGTTTATTCATGGCCACAGACTCCACATCGAGTAATCAGATCAGGACCCAAGGCAAATATATTTAATCAAGTTAAGAGTCTATGTGACACAGATGACTGGTATTAAAGCAAAAACCAGTTCGTCACTAGTTCTACCAAAGAATCACTAAAAGAAAACAACTGACTTATGATCTTCCTTTGCAGAATTCAATTGGGCTATGATTCAGATGTTTGTTTATTGTGATATATTTAATGTCAATCCATAATATATTGGTATTCTAGGAATCAATCTGCAGGTGGGCCCATCGTTATTCATTTATGCAAAAACTTCATGGCAAGGCTGCTTTACTGGGTTCAGACAGTGAAGCAATCAAGTCAGTCTTCATGGCTCGGACTTCATTTATGACCTGTTCACATCCCTGTCCCTACCTGCTGGCTGGCAGTAAATCAGTGATCAGAGGCAGAAAAAAAGGCTTCTGGTGTTCTGGATTTACCCCCAAAATGGGAATTTGAGGATCTTTACTGAGATGCACCACCAGAAAATACGGGAAGGTGCATACTCTTTGCAATTTGCTACCTCTTGTAACTTCAGTGCCCATGATGGCTTGTTTGTAATCTCAGGAGAAAACTGTTAGAATCTCACTGTGATCAGCACCACTGGAATGCTTTATCAACACATTTTTACTATGTACAAGGAGACAATATGATGGCATAGCTTCCTATCTGAGCGCAGAATAAATGATGAGCTTGCAGTTATTCAGACAGCACCATTATGGAACTCAATATTTTAATCATATGTTACTTCTAAATTTTAATAATACTAGTAATGCTTAATGAGAATATTAATACTACTTACTTTTAATGATGTTTAGTACATGAGCTCTTTGATATTGCCTCCTGCATAAAAATTCACATTTTATGAGATATTTATCTCATATATATAAAATAAATAATTTTTATTTATTTATAAAAAATATAATATAAAATAAGTAATTCATATTTTATGAGCATACATCAGAAGTGAATAACAGGTTTGTTGCGGAACCAAAGTTCCCATGACAAATTTTTATCCATGTTCATATTCCCTGTATTTGACATAGGGTATTTTGATCCCTAGCTACATGAATACTATGGCATTTAACTTATATGACTAGACCTATGGACTTTAATTGGAAATGTCAGAGCCCTTTCAGAAGTCTGGTTATAGAGGACATGACTTCAGAGCATTCTTTAAGAATTGCATCTAAAGAAAGAAGTGTCTCTGCAGGGCACTTCAGAGTCCCTAAAGCATATATCTAATATATGAAGGTCAAAATAGCTTTCTTTGGATTCATAACCGTAAGTGTTTGCAACATGAGGACTTACGACTTTGAGCCTTGTAAGGTAAGTGGACCTCACAAGAGTGCAAAAAATTTCAGATGTCAAGATAAAGTAAATTATTGGTGATCACTAAATTAAAGGAAAGCTTCTGTAAAAAGATTTTATTGGCTTTCAGTTATAGAATAAAAAAGAAGAGAACAGAACAGAACGATTCCAGAAGGCAAGGACCTACAAGCATCCTCTAGTCCAACTGCCTGATCGCTCCAGGGCTGACCAAAAGTTAGAGCCCATTATGAGGGGCATTGTGCAAATGACTCTGCTTAAGGCTCTGAGAGGCACGGCGCATCGAGCACCTCTCTTGGGCGCCTGTCGCAGCGTCTGACCACCCCCGCAGTAGAGGAAGGTTTCTTCTGCCACGGCTTTGGACCGTTCCACACGTCCTGTTGCTGGAGACCAGCGAGAAGAGATCAGCACCGCCCTCTCCAATTCCCCTCCTCAGGAAGCTGTGGAGAGCAATGTGGTCGCCCCTCAGCCCCCTTTTCGCCAGACTGGATGAACCCAGTGTCCTCAGCCGCTTGGCATCCATCTGCTGAGCGTCTGCCAAAGAGGCGTCCTTTGCGAGCAGAGGAGAAGCAGCTCCAGCACCAAGACTTGATCTGGCCGAGCGGGAAGAAAGCCTGTGCTGGAGGGCAGCAGCATGGTCATCTCTCCAGGGCTGCTCTCCAGTGGGACAGCCCGCCACATGTGCCGGTGCCTGGCGTTGTCCCTCCCCAGGTGCAGGACTTGGCGCTTCCCCATGCTGAGGTTCCTGGGGCTCCTGTCCCGGCAGGTACAAGCCCGGGCTGACGCAGAAGGCAGCACCAAGTGGAGACTCCGTGCAGGAGGAGGGATCTGGGCACCGCCGTGGCCAGGCTGCAGCCAGCAGTGCGGGCTGGTAGGGGGAGTCTGCGGTGAGGAGGAGGACGGGCTGGGGTGGTGAGCGATGATGGGGCACAGGGTGGCCCTGGAGAGCCCCCAGCTGGAAACATCTGCCCCGGCACCAGCTGCAGAGATGCCTCCCCGTTGACTTGTGGGCCAGCACGTGCCCCAGCTGCTGGCCTGGCCTGGGTTTTGGCAGCTCCTGGGACCGGGCTCTATTGTGGCTGGTGGTGTGGCCTCTTCCTGGGCTGGGAAGAGTCCGAGGAGCTGCTGGCCCTCCTCTTTGGGGCTTGCCGTAGCCCCTCAGAGGAGTGGACTCTGTCCCGGCTGGGAGCAGAGGGTCCTGCCACAGCCTGCCCCCGCTCCTCGTGCGGCTCTTCCAGCTCCCCATGGGCGGTAACGGGGGCATTGCGGGGGCTGCCGGGACCCCCGCGAAGAGCCGCACTTGAGGTGCTGGGGCGCTCCTCTTGGTCAGAACCCACAGGGCTGCTGGAGGGGGCTGGGCCAGGGGCAGGAGAACCCCCTCGGGAGGCAGCAGGCTGGGGGGCAGCCACGGGGCTGCCTTCGAGACCCAGCAGCCGGTGGGCCTCCCTGCTGCAGCGCCGCACAACGACGTTGAGAAGCTGCTGCACAAACGTCGCTGTGAGGTGCTGCAGGCTGACCTGCAGCAGCCGGACCAGGACCTCTTCATCCAGCCCAAAGAGGCCCAGGACGGTCAGGATGAAGTCCTCCATCACAGCTGTTATTGAAGGCTCCCCAGCAAAGATGACCCGCAGCTGCTGTTGGAGCCAGGGCAGAAAGCGATGGAGGAGGTCTGGGTGGTCATAAAAAAGGGCGGCCCAGATGCTGGGCTGGAGGCCGCCCACTGGAGCTCTGGGCACCAACTCCCCAGCCCACCGCTCTGATGTTACGGGGCGAGGGGAGCTGGGAGCTCCTCCTGCCTGGCGGGTACCAGCTGAGGCCAATGCCACCCCCGATGGTGTTATGGCGACCTCCTCAAAGTCATCATCCGCCCGCACCGAGTGCACGATGGAATGGACCCTCCTCTTGCAGAGGGGGCACTCGGGCTTGCTCTGAGCCCACCGCAGGATGCACGGGTAGCAGAAGCGGTGGAGGCATGTCATCACGAAGCTGGGTTCCTCGCAGCTGTCCAGGCAGATGGGACAGCGCTCCTCCAGCTCCGCGGCCATGCTCTCCACGTGCTGCGGTGGGCTGGGGGGAGCCGGGGATGGTGAGCAGCTCCCTCTCACTGGCGCTGCAGCAGCGGGTGTCACGCTAGAAAGGGAAGAGAGGCCACGGTCACTGGCTGGCCCGGGGAGGGGTGGAAGACATGCCCAGGCCCCCCCAGAAGGAAAGCCTCCCCGCTCCCCAGCGCTAGGTCATTAAAAAGAAATAAAAAGTGAATGGAGTCTGCTGTATTTGACTGAGCATAACCCTGTTGCTGTCTGGTTCCTACTACAGAACAAAGAAATAAGAGATTTTAAATGCATTAAGCAAAAGGAGTTTTGCACTCCTCTTTACCCTAGGGTGGCCTAGGATTCCAATTGTAAGGCTTTTGTTCAAACTTGTTTGTCTTCTGCGATCAAAGATGCCCAATCACAAACACAGGGCCCTCAGGCAAGTTGAAGTGAAGAATATGGGCAGGACAAATTCTTGCCCTGAAAGAAAATAAACGAAACACCTTTGTTGGATTTCAAAGCTAGACTTTGAGATAAAGTCACATGGCAAATGGAAAAAGAAATGCAAAAACCACTTCTCTCTAGAGACAGCTTTTCTGTAATGGTTACAAGTACAAACACAGAGATGTTGCTACAGTGGTTTTGCAAGGCTATGTGGCTGCAATTTAAAATAAGTATGCATTGAATACTTGAATTTGAATTTTCTTAAGATGCATCTCAGATTTCCATGTGTTTAAAATTTGTATATTTTCTTTGAAGAGCAACAACATTCCAATTTCTCATATAATAAATTTACTGTGCACAATTTCAGTTCTTTTATATCACTTGGTCAATTCTGCCAAGAAATATTCATTATTTGTTGTTCTTTGTGCATCATTTGGATCCCACTCATCTCTAAACAGACCCAAATTACTGTACAAAAGCTCATAATTTATCATGCACATTTTCCTTCTTACATGATCACGGTTATGTTTTAGATTACTTATCCATGTACAGCACTTTTTAGTAAAATTTAATTTAAAATGCTCTTACAGTTTTACAGTCTACAAATTTATGCTCCTATTTTCCTGTTCCTTGTTGCTTTATATTACTAAATGCCTTTCAGATTTACTATGCTTTATCAATAAGAAAGGCCTTATAACATGTCTTAGAATTGCTTGCTCAATATTACTACTCGTAAAGATTATGTTGCTCTGAAAGTGATAGCTTTTTCATTCTACTAACAACTCCCTTTAAACAAGACAATAAAGGTTTTATTTTTTTCTGTTGTTTCAGTAAGGACAAGATTTAATTATGTATCCAATGTTTTCAATCAATCTTTAAAAAACCCAAAATCTTACATGCTTCTTTTTATTAATGCATGAACTCCCTCATGAAGTATTGATACTGGGAACTGATAATTTTTATTTGCCCAATGGGGAATTTCAGGATTTTTTGCAAATAAGTTATTTTCTCACAAGTTTAAAACATTCTAAAGTGTGGGAGAAAAATACAGAATATCGTGTAGATTCAAACTTGCTTGATAACAAAGCAATATACAAAATCTATTGTTGTTCAGAACAAAATTTGTTGTTGAAAACAATGAGCTATTTCCACAACACAGCTCATTGTCATCAATAGAGAAGGGGTGAAATTCTTGAGATGTACTACTGAAAAGTCTGTTCTCTAAAGACACTTTTCAACATTTTGAAATAGAAAATAAGCTGCCAGTGATAGACTCAGAAGTCAGGAAAAAGAAAGAAAAGTTATAGCAGCCCATGGGAAACTCACTGACACGGTGTAATTTGACCACTCCATTAAAAATGTGTTACTATAAAATATTTTAACAGAGTGGATCTGGAGTGGATTATATTTATTTTAATAACTTTTTTTTTCTATTATTTTTCACAGACACTGGGAATTAAACAAATTTTAGAGATCAAGCTTATCAAGAATTTTGTCCAAACCTCTCAATGAAAAAATGCACTCCTAAGTACTGCAGTCATCTCCAGAAAGTAAATACGTGCTTACTGATTCCAGAATGTAATGTGGTTGTTAAAAAGCTGTTATTTTGACGTGTCCATTCCTGGACATTGCAATAATTGGAGATTCTATGCAAGAAGGAAATATAAAATTTCTGGATTTATATGTCAAGGTGCTGCAATTATTTGGTAGGTCTCAGTTCAGTAATGAACTTTTCCCAGAGACAGTCACCAACACAAGCAACAATAATGAAGACAGAAGATTCTTTTTACCTGTACTGTCACATAGCATCTCATCACACTGAAATCTGAAAATCTTAAGCAATGTTGCTTTCATCACCCAGGAAAAAAACCCTAACCCTCCAAAAAATGAAAATTTAATGTTGAAAGACAAGACAGAGACATAGCTCTTTGCTTCAGCTTTTGTAATGGCCAGCTCCCTTAAGGAATCTGTTAAGAGAATTAGTTAGCTAGTTTTCTTACATAGTATTTAGCACTTTATATCGCTTCAATGAGTCTTTAGTAGTTTAACAGGTAAGTTAGCAAACATGAAAGAAAAGGATTTAAAGAGAACAATAAGTCCTCATGTGGCTAGGTTATAATACCAAGTGTTCTTGATTCAAAGGGAAGCCTTTTAAAAGACCCATATACTAGGGTCACGGGGGCTCTGAATCGTATTTTAGAAGCAGCTAATGCTTCCTTATCATCAAACAGAATTTTAAATTGTTTAAATATGTTTTCAGATACAGCAGTGATCTTAAAACAAAGCTTGATCTGTGCTTGTTTCAAGGGGCCAGATGGAAGGACTTTTTCAGAATAAGCTTATTTTAAAATATGCTTTCTCTCCACCCATTCTTTAAATCTGGTCCTTCTACTCATTCATTGGAAATTCTAGGGCATATACATTTTAAATTAAGTCCCTGATCTTTAGATGTTCAATTATAAAATATATTCATTTATCTAAAACCATGGCATGTTATAGAAAAAATGACTTGGGGAAAAAACACCAAACTACAACACAGAACACACATCCTAGTTTGAGGACACTTGGATGTTCAGCTGACACCAGAGACCTTGAAACTCGCAAAGTCCTAGCTGAGGACTTTGGTGTCTTATTTTGGCTTTCATACTGCATTATGCCAAACCTCAATTAGTGTTATTATGCTATAATAAGGCCTGGTGCCCCCCCCCCCCTTTTTTTTATTTCCCCTTAAATTACATATAATATTCATGAACGTAGCTAACAAAGCAAAAATTACAGTTTCAAGTATGATATTTTATATAATGTGTAGTTTCGTTTGGGTGAGGGTGGCATTGGCAATACATTAATTAAACATTGGCCAACAACTGCCTTTCATTTGAATATGGATCGGCACTGCAGTCATGCGCAGCTATCCAATCAGGCTGTGGGAACACTATGTCCTGCTACAATCTCTTTTTAAAAATGTCAAATTAAATCCTTTATCAGACTCAGAAAACAACAATTTTTATTTCTGTTTTAAAACGCAAGAAAAATGCTTGATACATTTAATGTTGTATAAAATAAATATTTTTACCAATTAAGAACAACTGTCCTGAGTAAGTTAATTATCATTCCAAACCTGCCAGTAAAGTTGCTCTTCCTTTTTGGTGCTGACACTGTGGGAGCAAACCATCTACTCCCATAATTTCCCTCTTCCTTGCTAACTCAGGGAGCAGTGGTCTTTCAGGTATAATGGTAAACACTACTTCTTTCTCAAATTCAAAACCAAGAAAAAAATATTTTTCTCACCAAGGCAATCAAAGCACAGTTGATCACTGACAAAACAACAGAGGATCTTAACTTCTGATGAGCTCAAAACTATACAGAAGACATGGTTTTCACTGTGACCATACACTAGTATGTCATTTAATGTTTGGCTTCCTGCTAAAAGAACATAAATACAATCTGCTGTAAGATTGGCATTTAAGGGAATGCTTAATAAAGTTGAGAGAATACATGCAGTGGCAACTATTACTTGAAACACAAGCAATATATGTGGTAAAAGAGTAGTAATTTAAGTCCCTTATTCTTCCATCTTTTACAGCTGTTTCTGTTCTGTATTTAAGAAACTTTTGTAGAAGCTACAGTTTTGTTATGGAGTTACTGATGATGATAATAATAATATGATGTCATACTGTCCTTGAATCTCATAATTAATTTGCCACACTTTCACTGGCAGTTTGTTCTGTTCCTTATTATCTACAGTATTTCCCCACTACCAGCAAATAATCCCATTTCAAAGTTAATATTAAACACATAAATTAATATGCGTATGCATAAAGTTACTTCTCATACATTTTAATAACAAAAATTAAAATAAAAAGATCAAAGTAACGATTTTAATACAAACTCTAACCTCATCCTGCATCTCAGTCCTTCTGGCAGTCTAGATGATTTTGATTGCAGGTCTTTTCATACCAGTGCCACATTTAACCTATTTATAGGTCATACTCAAATGCACTGAAGAAAAACAAGTTGTGAGTTACCAACATTTTAAGACACATTGAATACAAGATATTGAATTCACTGTTCATCACTGGGTGCAACTCATTCAACAAAGTAAGATCATGTAGCTCTGCAAGACCAAGCCTAGCTATCACTTCCTACTTTTTCAGAGGAATATGTTAAAACACAGGAACCAGGACTAAAACCATGTTCCAAATTTCTAGTTAATTATACTTTCACCATCTTGCACTAGAATGTTTTCTCCTTTAATCTTCTCATTTTTTCATTCCCAGTTAGCACGATATCTGCTTTCAAGTGGAAATATGAGGGAAACCTTTTACTGGTTCGTTAATCATCAATGAATGGGTGAGACAGGTCAGAAATTATTGTACTATTTTGTCTCGAGTAAACTTTTTCTTCCCCATCTTTCTTTCTCTGGGTTGTGTTTTTATTTTTCCTTTCATCATACAAAGATTAAAAGTTTTTTAAAAATGGAACACATTACACACTACTTTCTCAAAGAGGTTTTGTACACCCACAGGAAAATTATTTTCTTGAATTTTCACTACAGCCACTAAAATCCTTCTTGCAACTTCAAAGTGTGTTCTTTTATTTCAATTTTCAATCAGTTGTTTGTACCTCTGTTGTTAGTTCCTTTGCAGGCTATCATACATCCAATCATTTTGTCTTTCAGTGATCCCATATGTGTCTCCATTTCTTCCATTGTCCTAAAATTACTGACACTTCTCTTTCTGCAGTATTTCACAGACAAAAAAGAAAGCACCGCAAGCAGCTTATAAAAAACTGTGGTTCCTGGGAGGCATCCAGGAAAAAAAATGAGGAAAGCTTACAAAAAACAAGATCTATGCAAAGGTCCCACTTTCTAACATTATTTTACTTTTTTATACACACATTAGTTAATTAGGAATATCCTCTCTCAAAACTATACCACTGCAGGACTTTTTCTTAATGGATCTCATTGACAACTATATCAGATTCCTTCAGCTGTAGTTTTCCTCTTTAATTGAAACTAGAACAAAATCAAGTAAAAAACATGTTGAAGTTGCTGCTTCCTTTCTGATGGCCATTTCTGTGTAATAGCTATTTCAACATGCAGAATGTCTTTTCTTTTGCTTACAGTTTATGTTTAGGCAACGTCACTCTAATGTGTCAATACTCTGAGCTGTCCACACTGTTCAACCAGCAAAAAGTGCCTCTGATCCTCATGAATTTATGCTTGGTGTAACACTTCTTCTTTGATGATACACATCCAGTCCCACAGATGCTTCCCCCCTACCCCCACCCCCACCCCCACCCCACCCCTGGTGTAGGTGTAAAAAGGAAACATGGTCAGACTGCTACAGCTCCAATATTAAACAATATCTAAGCTCACTGATAGTGGACCCAATTTTCAACATGGTTATGAATGTTATATTGGTAGGAACTTGCAAAACAGGAAGAATAACATAAGTCAGTATTTGTTCCCACTACTCAGTCTTAGCTATTGACCTGACTCCCTGGCATCATAGCAATATCTGTTGCTCAATTTGGTTTCTAGCACAAAGCAAACCCTGGAATTTTAAAGTCTTACAGGAGATCAGCACAGAGTTGCATGGGCCAGTCTTTGTTACTGTCAATAGGATTTCATGCAGTGTTAAATTAGGTAGAGAGCTTATCTAGTATTTCCAGAATGCCAAAACCATACTGAAAGTTTCAAACAAGGTAACACAAGAAACGTACACAATACAATATTTCATTTAATTAAACCTAGTTAGTTGTAAATAGCTAGAATCCAAGTTACCACCCAGCCTAATTTAGGAAAGAACAAATTATTGTAGTTCAGGACTGAACCAGATGAGGATTTTTGAATAAAACTTTGGACAATACTAACTACAAATAACCATTTAATCCAACCCCACTCTGAGACAACTATAAACCCTTTGTGTATCTGTACTGTGACTTGTATTTTATCAGACCTTGCGACCTAGTTTCTTCAGTACTGCTAATTTTTTTTTTTTTTTTTCACCAAAAATATTTCCGTTTTTGACATCCCGGTCATTGTGTATGCAGTCCAAAGAAAAGGTTCTCTGCTTTTTTTACCATTATCAGTCAACAGTTCGGTCTGTTAACTGCAAAAGTCTCTTTTCTATTTCTGATTTTCTATTTCTGATCTTTTATTCCTTACATGCTTTGTAAATAACATCTAAAACTTTCTCCAACTTTATTCTTGGATTCTAGTTTTTGCCATTCCTACTGGGAAAACATGGTGTGTTTTCTCTCTAGAAGTGCCATTACAGTTCAAATTTTCCTGCCAGTTTTAGGCATTATCAGGACATTTGGAGCACTTCCTGCCCAGTACTGCACATCTATCCAAAGGATGTCACAGGTTCTTTTTGTAGATATGCCTGTGATAATTGTTAGCAAGCACTACCTTTTTGAAATACTTCTTTTCTGATTCCTAGTTTCATTTAGGTCTTTCCTGCCTCCATTTACCTCTGATTATTCCACTTCCTGTCTCATCCACATTATTGTTGCAGCTGTGCTTGATCCTTACTTTGTCTACTCAATATTTTATCTACTGCTGTGGCCTTTTAACGTTCACATTCCTGCTAGTGTGTACATTTGTCAAATCTTTCCAAGTTTTATTGTTTCTTCTAAATCATTTTAACTTCTTAGTTTTATCTTGAATCATAAGCAGCTGAAAACATTTTCAGACATCTGGGAAAGTATTATTTCAATTATTTACAGTCTTTTCTTTTGTACATAAATAATTTTCTTAAGCCACCATTTCAGATTCTTTGTTCCTCAACATTATAGTTAGATACACACTGATATCCAGTCATCACTGGTTTGCTCTTACGTGGACCCTGCTGTCCCCTCACTCTTCCCATGATAGTTAGTCTTCTCACACACATGCACAGAGGATTTCCGTAGCAAAATTAATTCTGAGAGAAATAGTATCTGTGATTTTCTTATATCAGCCAAATTTGTCCTTGCAACAAATCACTTTCATCTTTGGTCTTAGTTTTCAAGTCAAAGAAGGAAGGCCAGCTATACCTCCTTGGTGCTTGTCATGGATCACCGAGGGCTGGCTCCTCCACACCAGCAAGCACCCCCAGATCTGGGGTATTGGGACAGGCCAGGTATTCTGGCCAGGGGTGATGTCCTGAGATTTACCTGGAAAATGGTGTGGTCTGTAGCTCATGAATGAAATATTGCCTTGTTTCTCCAAGGGCCGACAGTGGGTTCTCATAAAATCAGTAAGCAACCGATATTAGCAATAACCATTCCTAAAGGTATCTGAAACGAGGACCCACATCTGTATATTCACCACTGCTAAAAAAAACAGCTGCAACCTCTTAACACCACATCTCACAGAAGAAACCTGGACAGTGCAGACCCTGGACTTTCCACACACAGAGTTCACATGCTTCAAGGCAAGCCTGTGGAAGTGTCGTAGACGTGGTAAGCACACGCTGATATTTTGCACAGTTTTACAACCTACTTCATTCAGCAATTTATTTATAGACTTTTATGTAGGGGTAAGGTTTCCAAAAACAACTGATACCATAGCCAAGTCTGGGTTGTAAGTCCAATACTACTTAATTGTCTTGGAAGTCCCATCACAAGCTCTTAAAGGCTTCTCTCAACTTTTACAGTATTTGGGTTTTTTTCTTTATTTTGAGTGTGTTCAAAAGTTCAGCTAATGCCACACAGCTGAATTGCCTAGTAGAAAGACTTGAGCAGGGAGCATAGCAAGAAGGTAAATTTACATGTAAGACCAGAAAAGAAGCAAATGTGTGGAACAAGCCTATATATTTCATATATGTACATTACAACAGCTTTACAGCTGGTATAAACTTCTGTAGCTCCAAGAGCATCATCTTAGCTAGCCTGATTTACACCAGCTGAGGAGCTGGCCCATGTAACACATGCTTCTCCTCCTCTCCTTGTACACAAGAAGGGAAAAATACATCCTCCGCACTACAATATTCTCTATCAGAATTTCACAGTTGTTCTGATTGAGATTTTGAGAGATTTGCCTGCTAGGCAGTCTGTTATCTGTACCCTGTTTGCCAAATCCAGGGGTAGGGGGGGTGTTTTGCTGTGCTGAAACAAAGTTACAGAAAGTCATGGAACTATTTGCATTAGACAATCAATATGTATCCCCATACGTCCAGAATTAACACACTACAAATTCTTGGGTTTTCTTAATCTTTTAAAATTGCATATTCTAATTAGCCAGGGGGTTACTTAAACATTCAATAACTCAAAAAGTTATGCTGTCTTTTAAGGCATACCTGATTAGAGAAAAATCATGTTATAATCTAAATCATTTTATAATCTAAATTGGCCACAGTAGAGCACCTCACCTTAGAGATAAGTGTCTTGTTAGGAACGATACTTTGTCCCAAAAGTCCATTTAACAATACTGAAGATTTTTAGCTAACTTCACCAGGCCCTGAAACACAGGATATTAAAAAGCACATTTAAATTATTTTCTACTGAAAGCTACTTTTTCTAGAGAATGTTGCCTCTACAGTGTCAATGATTAATTGTGCAATGTAGTTAGAACAGTTGTTAATTAGTCCCCAATGCAATAGGACACATATAAGGGAGGCAATCTGCATGCAGCTCACAGATTTGTTCAAGCTAGGGTGTTTGTGATTTTCTTATCAAATAATAGTAGAGAACAAATACAAAAATACATGACAGAATGTATTCATGCAAACATAAGGTATGTGTTGGCATATACAGCCTTGATATATTGATGTCTTAGAATATCAAGTAGTTTTTCTGAGCATTTCTTAGCCCCCTCAATATTAACAAAACCTCTCCTCAAAATATATGCTATCTGCATGTGGTCTTCTGCACGTCTCTTTATATGTTTTGCTTTGTTAATAGTTCTCCTGCTTTTAATTGCTTTTCATACATTACTTGTCTAGGTCTGTACATGCAAGTTTCTCTCTAAAAGTCACAAGTGTATCAAGCAGACAAAAACACTGGAAATGCTTTTCTTCTGGGGAAAAAGAAGCCCACAACATTTAATGCTTTTTCCACAGAAAGAGTATGCTTTCCTCCAGTTGCAGCTTTATGTAAAGAGACAGCAGTGGGAGGAGAAAGGTGTTCTTGAAACATCTGCACAACCTTGATACTTCAGATAGTGCTTCAGATAGTACTTAACAAACCTTCACTACATGTTTGCTGTGAAAAAGAGATCTGTCCTATAATGTAGATCTTCAGACTTGTCAGCCTTAAAACAGGTCCCCTGAAAATTTCAGCTAGAAACTGCATTTTTCTTCAGGCATTTTATGAGTGGTCAGGCTAGTTGTATATGCTTTGGCTTTGATTTGTTAGTTAAATGCCCCAAATGAGATGTATTCACACAAATTCATGTATTTTCCAAGAGCACTTTGATGAAATTATACTCAGACTTACTTGAATGATTAATTATTTTAGACATACACTACTCATTTGATTGAGGAAGGAAGGAGGACAACGGAACCTGGTGGTTTTATAGGTTTGGGCTGATTTTCTTATTTATTCATCTATCTTTCTTCCTGAGAAACTGAAAATACATTGTAGTGTCTGTCCATGTATCTGCCTGTGGATGTTTCTAGTGGCTCAAAGGTACCACAGGTAATAGTATATGACGAGCTGAAAATTTTCCTTTCCCTTGAGAACAGGGCAAACACTTGGATGCAGCCTTTAGCTTTTAAGGTGTTTTAACCCATCTTTTCACAACATACTCTTATAATTAATTAATTTTAAAATTTTCACTTGTGTGGCTTTTTATATTAATAATTTAAAATGCAGATTGGGATATATATATATTGCAAGCACTTTCCTCATCTATATCTTTGGATAGGCTGTCCTCTTTTCCACAAGTCTTAAAATGTTGGCCTTTGGGAAAGGGGATCCAGATGATAGTGGCAAATTGTCATGGCATCACGAGCATATTATTTTTGTGCTAGTGGTATCATCACTATAACCTACTTAATCTTTTTTATCAGTGTTGTCTTGACAATGTCAAGGGGCATGACATTACTGAGATATTCAAGATCAGATCTCACTCCTATTCTAAATTATTCCAAACCAAAAAATGATTAGTTTCAAGGTCACTATTTTGAACCAATGCTATCAGCCCATAGTGAAACCATGCTGTTAACGTTAAACAGGAACAAATGCAGAACTAAATAAACTTCCCAGAACACCAGGTTAAAACCCTTTAATGAACATTACATCTTCTTTTTCATAAAGTAAAGAAATTCCAGCTTAATAGTGGAACTGTGTTTTGCCTATGTTTCTATACAAAGGTTGTTCCAGAGTACGAGTGTAATAATTACAAGATTACACTTACATCCTTCCTGCATCTCAAATGCTGTTTCTAGCTGAAATTCCCACATTTCATCATTTATCCCCATGTGTTTATAGACAGAAAAAATGTTGCCTTTAAGCTTCTGATTCGCTAGCATGTCCTCATGACAAAAAAGTTCCACACATTTTCAAATTTTCTCTTGAAAGCTTTTACATTTTCCTAATTGACCTAACAGACTTTCCATATATTTGTTTCAAGTGTTTCCTATTTTTGGAGTATGCATATAGTGTTGCACACAGAATCTATAGAATAAGTCCTCTCTTTCCTTTTTTGTTGCACTGGTGCTTCATATTTCCTGGAAAGTCAACAGCTAGATCATCCTTTTCCATAATATCCTCAACAAGTTATAGAATTCTTTTATACTGCCTGATCTTGCATTTATATTCCATTTCTAGATCAAATGTTTCCACACATGCACACTCAGTAACTTTTATAAATTGTTTTATGTTTTGAAACAAGTGGGTTTTTTTAAAAGTATTTATTTCTTAGGTATACAGCTAAAATACAAGTTCATTAATCATTAAAAGGATCAGAGGGTTTAAAAGAAAAAAAATATGAAAATAGGATAAAAAGAAATGTAATAAAAATTTCTGCCAAAATAGAAACAAAATCCCACAATGATTGCACATCATACAGACTAGACTAGAATAATTTACTACTTATATAGGTTAAACATTGGGTTATCAGAGAAGTTAATGCAAGTCTGAAGTCATACTAAAATTATTTTTTAATTCCTTTTTGGCATTGTATACTATTTAAACCATGCAACAAATACACATTTCTCATCTACTTTTATAACTAAGATACATATCAGTGTAGGAAGGATCAGAAGATTTTCTCTTTTCACGTCAGAGTCAGCTTAATTTTCAATGAATCTGAAACTTCCAACAAAAGAATACCCTGGAAAAGAGGAATAAAAATATATTTCAGATAGTAAAAAGAATTAAAGCATCTGGATTCTGTTATATACAGCATATTGGTAAATTCATATAAAATAGTTAAGTATATATGGCAGATATTAAAGAACCACCTTTAATGTTTTTTGAGGTGAAAATTATCATAGTTTTGCTAGATTAAGCTACTTTAGTAACATCTCATATTTGAGTAAAATAGACAGGCAATTAAAATTTTAAATGGTTTACCCTCACATTACTGACTGTGTAGGAGGTGTGTTTTGGGATCATTTTTCCTTTTCTTCTAATGACCCAACAGTGTGATACAGAGTGTAACTTTCATGGTTTTCAGTCCAGCTTGAAAGAGACAAAAGCTGCATCAAAATCTGGTTCTATTTTCTAAAAGTATCATCATTTGTAGTGACTCTGAATTGCTGTTCAGAACTGTTGAGCTTGGGAGATGCATTAGATCAGAGCATAAGGATCTATTGAGGAACTCAACATCATCACAGCATTAGATAAAACAGGTTAATGGGGGGCTTCTATGGATGAATTAGAAAGAAAAAAGAAGGAAGTAACTACAAGAGAACAAAGGAATCAGTGGCAGAACCAACGCTGAAGAGCATTTTGAACATGTCCCACTTGCCACCTACTGTTTCAGTTGCATCCTACTATTGCAGTATTGAGGTTTCTCCAAGAGACAGAAAATCTTTGATACCTAAAACAGAAATTACCAGTGACTTCGACAAGATTACAAGGAAAATGGTATGCCTATACCGTAACTGACAGGTTTCTGACATGGTAAAATCTAAGTCAAGATCACCATGTCCAATCCACAAGTAAATCATGTTTAAGAATCTGTAAATATGGAATTTTTTCAATGTGGTATAAGAAAAAGGTATGTTTAATACATACTTTTGCAGAAACTAGTTTTGAAAACTCAGAGATTGTAGCACTAATTTTTTTCTTCTTTTTTTTTCCCATTGATCTTGCAAATGTATACAAGGTTACCACACATTATCTGAAGGGTAAGAAGGCTTAAAGAATCATGAAAATTTCCACTGTGTCCAACTGTGCTTCAGCATATTTCTAGGTTTCTTTAGGCACATTCAGAATAATGAACGAAAAAATAATTTTCATTTGGAGGAATGCAAAGTAATAGCTGCTCTTTGTGGTGCTCCCTTTAGCAACAGATTTGTAGCTCAGAGCTTCACACACCATAAATAAGGAAACATTTCCCTGGTGACCAGTTTACTCCAACATGTTGAAATAATTTTAAATTTACCTTGTACTCAGAAAGTACTTTTCTCTCTAGTTGGCTTCCAGGGTGTAGTGTGTAATGATATACAGTACGTTTATTTGGAAAAGACACTGGTTCCTTCAAAGCTCACCTTAAATTCTTGATTTTTTTTCAATTTGGATTTTGTGCTGGTGCTTTTTAATGCAGTAAAAAGAGAAGTAAACAAAGGAAAAAGAAGTGCCAGTTCCTTCTCTTGAATAAACACAAAAGCTGCCTTCCTCCATAGCTCAATGAGCTACATGATACTGCTAAAAGTGAGTTCCAAAAACATGAAAAATTGTCTCTTTCTTATTATTAGTATTAAATGAATCAGTACTACTAACTAAAGTCATTTACAGACATTGTAAAGAACTACTCACTCTTGCCTTGAGGATTCAGTTTATTTCTTTTCTTTGCAGAACAAATGAGAAATCATTTAATTGACCTCAAATATGTTTTATTGCCAAAAATTCTTTGCTCACTATTGAAGATTCACAGGGCACTTAGTCACATTTTCTTAGGAAAGACTGGCAATTTTAAAGAAAAGAGGCAAGAATTGTGAATATGCAGAAGTTTAATAGTGGGC
The DNA here is from genome assembly GCF_015220075.1 of Falco rusticolus. NCBI lineage: Eukaryota > Metazoa > Chordata > Aves > Falconiformes > Falconidae > Falco > Falco rusticolus. The sequence goes on along the minus strand of NC_051210.1, from coordinate 38,064,480 downwards.
TAACAAAGTTAAAAGCCATCTTTCTTCTTCCTAATAGCCCTGAGCTATGCCTGCAATCAACAGAATATGTTAACAGTTTATTATTTTTATTCTTTCTTAGACACCTTTGATCAATAGAAATGAAGTGATATACATATGGGTTTCCAGTTGTTCAATCACACAACAAATAGATTATGCAATATATTACTCTATTATTTTTATTTAGTCTTAAAAACATGTGCTGCACTATACAAATGAAACAAAGACCAACTATTATAAAAAACCTGCAACAATACAATCTCACTTTGTATTTTCTTAGTTCCCTTAGTAAAAACAAACAAAAACATCCTCTCAGATATTTTGCTTTCAGTACAGAAAACATTTTTAAAGGGATTTATACATGAGTAATAAAACTTAAAATTAGAGAGGATGCAGAACTGACATTTAGTTAGGTAACTTTACACATTGATGGCCACTTAGGTTCAGAAACTTCTGGTTTGTCATCTCTGTGTAATTTTTGCCACACACTTTCTTTCCTTTTATTCACAGCAACTGTAATTTTTCATAAATGAACCCTACTTTCTCATTTCCACTTGTTTTCATCTCTTCTGCAGGTTCTCCTCAGCCCACTCCACCGCACACCCCCCTAATTTTTTATCTTTTTCAATGTTAATTATTTTTCTGCTAATTAAAAATTATTGCAATTGCTCTTTTCCCTGTGGACACCTCATTCATTTGAATTGCCTCTAATAATTTTTTTTTACATGTGCCTTTTGTTGCAAAATGCAGGAGCTGCTGTACAGACTAACACATTGACAGAAGTGTTACTGAAATTTAAGACATTAATAACCGTAAATGCATAACAAAGAAAACAAAAAAATGTATGGCTACGCATAGAACATGTATGAGTGTTTGTTTCACTGAATGTAATTATGCAAAAGAAATTATGCAATTTTTGATTAATCCAAATTTTCTTCCCCTGCACATAGGAGTTTTGCCTTTAAATGCCTTCTAACATGATTATTTGAGAAAGACTGAGTCCATTGCAGAACACAGTTAGGAAATAACTTCCCATCAAGAAAATTAAACTGTAAAAATAGTGATTCTCCAAAGCTGTCAAATTAATCTTGCATTTTGTTGTTCTCGAAGGCAAGTGGAGTTGCAGATTTTAACTGCCTACACCATACAGGGAGAAGCCATGCAGTATCTAATGTGTTTTCACACCAAGGAATGACATAATGGACATCACTGTCCACCATGTCCTGCCAATTGACTTATTTTAAAAATCACCAAGGTACAGTGTATTTATATACATACTCCATATACATGCCTCATGAGAAAGCAATTTTTCTCAGCTTTCCAAATATTCAACTTGGAGAGTATCAAATTAACCTTACACAGAAAAAAATAGTGAAGTCATGCAGCAGGCAGAAGATTTCTTTTCACTGATTTTAACAGGAAAAGAAACAACCCTTTGAATGCCTTGTCTCCTGTTTTTCTGTCTGAACCATGTCCATCACCGTAGAAGTCAGCTACAAGACTTCCAAAATAAAAGCAAGCTGTGAGGGGGGGGTCAGACACAACTCCAGAAGTTATAATGGAAACACAGCTTGGTGACAGGAATAGAATGCTTTAGCACTTAGGTTAAGTACCTAAATAGTATTTCTCTATCTAGCTATTGGCATGCTTCAGCAAATGAAAGGGATAATCATCATCAAAAAGGTAAACTGTGAACAAAAATTTTTAACCTAAACCTAATTTAAGTGAATCACTACATGGAGTAGAAGCTTTTCTCCATGAAGAATCAGGAATTTAGGTTCTAACAGCCAGACTTTTAAACTCAGCAGAGCTCTTGTGTTTTCTTTAATGTAATGTTTTTTCCCTAACCATGGTCAGGTTTTCCTTTGTGGCAATTGGATATAAAGGGAATGGAAGTCATCATCTTGTATTAAAGAAACATTGAGCCTACTTTTTTAAATTGTCACTTGAGTGTCATGAAATATGAATTTTCTAATTCTTGAGATATTAATTATTTATTTTAAAATTACTTATTGTGTCTTGGTTTAATATGTATGTAATTTACCTTTGAGTGGTCATTAAATGTTTATAGATTATTTTCTACCTATTAGGACCTGATAAAATTCCTGTCCATCTTAAATGAGACAGTTTCTCTACCAAGGTTGAATACAAATCTTCCCTTCATAAGATAGTTTCTCTGTTCTATGAATTTTTATCAGAAAGGGGGGTTTATACACAGCTTGGAGAAAATTAAGACAGTAATTAGAAAAAAAAATGGATCATTGCCAAATGAAAAAGAATAGTTATTTTATGTGATGAATTTTGATTTGATTATCCAAGAAAAGTAATGAACTGGCATCATGGAAATAATCAGTGTTAATAGACTCTCATTTTTCATTATCAATGGGTGGAAATAATTTCTATCAATATACCAAAAGGACTTCATTTTAGAATTGTTTACTGTAAGTATCAAAGAACCTCTCAGCTTTGAGGGTTTCTGAGTTTCTGTAAGGCATTGAAAATTCTGAAGGATAGTACTAAAGAGGAAGAATTCTGGTAGCTGATAATATACAAGAGACAAAACAACAAAACAGAAATTCAAAATGTAACCTCTAAGAAAGCTCTATAATGCATCATCAGAGAATGGTTTAATAGATGGCTGGGAAGTTTTTCCATAAACAGAACTAAGTGCAGTGCATAGATAATGACATATGCAGACACTTTTTTTTATTATTATTTATTTATTTATTTTTTAACAAAAGTTTACAGTTCAAAGTAGGAACCATAGGAAAATCAACAGGGGTTGAAACAAAGACCTATGTTCACTCTATTCAGCTACAGTACTATGTGTATATATATATGGAGAGAGATAGCAAGCTGTGCATTCAGGTTTTTTTCAAGTTTGCTGAATGATGTTCAGTCTCCAAAATACTGTAGTGGAAAGCATTCTGTTCAAGCTGCCATTCTGGGGCCAGGAGTGAAGGCAGCAGTTTAAAACGCAGTGTCACCACTGTTTCAGCGAAGTCTCTGAGGCTGGTAGATGTGCTGCGGTGCAGAGGGTAGTGCTGAGGGACCATGGGGAGTTTTCTGTGACATGGCAAAACTGAGAAGCAAGGGAAGCCACAGAGACAGAAGGTGCCCCAGTTGGGGGCCAACCCTCCCACCCTGAACAGGAAGTGTTGAGACCCTGACGAGCAGCAGCTCTGACTCAGTGTACGCGGGGCCAGGATCTCAGGGACTTGGGGTGCCTTGTTAAGGGATCAGGAGCAGTAGTGTCTTCTTCTGTCCCATCAGTTGCAGGGAATGATGGAGCATGTAACTGGAAGATCACACAGATCAATACCTGGCTCTGGGCCTAGTGTCAATGGCTAAATTTTGGTATTTTTTATCATGGGTCAGTTTACATGGCAGCAGGCTTGTTGGGAACAGAGGGGATTCACCTGTCTCAAAGAGGGGAAAGGTTCCTAGGTCAGGAGTTGACAGGGCTCATCAAGAGAGCTTGAAACTAGATTTGAAGCGGGAAAGGAATACAACCAAGCTTGTTAGAGATAAGCCTGGGGGTGGCATGCCAGGGCTGGAGTCTAGTTGGATAGAACTGCTAAAGTACATCTATGTTAATGCCCAAAACATGGGCAACAAACCAGAGGAGCTGGAAGCCATTGTGCAGCAGGAAGACTATGACATAACCTCTATCATGGAAACATGGTGGGATAACTCGCATGACTGGAATGCTGCAATGGATGGCTACAAACTCTTCAGAAGGGATAGACAAAGAAGGCGAGGTGGGGGGGTAGCCCTGTATGTCAGGGAGTGTTTTGACTGCCTAGAGCTGAATGGTGGTGAAAACAGGTTGCATGTTTAAGGGTAAGAATCAGGGGGAGAGCCAACAAGGCAAATATCCTGGTAGGAGTCTGTTTATAGACCACCCAGCCAGGATGAAGAAAGGGTTGAAACATTCTGCAAGCAGCTGGGAGAAGCCACAAGATTGCCAGTCCTTGTTCTCGTGGGGGACTTCAGCATCCCAGATGTGCACTGGAAATGCAACACAGTGGAAATGAAACAGTCTAGAGGGTTCCTTGACTACGTGGAAGATAACTTCCTGACACAGCTGGTGAGGGGGACAACCAGGCTATATGGCCTGCTGGACCTACTGTTTAAAAACAAGGAAGGACTGCTGAGTGGTGTGGTGGTCGGAGGACAACTTGGCCATAGTAATCATGAGATGGTAGAGTTTTTGATTCTCAGAGAAGTAAGGAAGGGATCAGCAGAACCCCTACCTTGGATTCCAGAGGACTGACTCTGGTCTTTTTAAAAGCCCAGTTGGAAATCCCTTGGAAAATAGTTCTGAAGGGCCAAGGAGTCCAGGAGGGATGGACATTCTTCAAGAAGGTAGTCCTAAAGGCACAGGAGCCGGCCATCCCCATGTGTCAAAAGTCGAGCCAGCAGGGGAGAAGACCAGCCTGTCCGAACGAAGAATTTTGGCTGGCACTTAGGGAAAAAAGGAGAGTTTACCACCAGTGAAAGAAGGGCAGGCAACTTTAAAGGACTATAAGAATGTTGTGAGGTTGTACAGGGAGAAAATTAGAGAGCCAAAAGCCCAGATAGAACTCAAGATGGCCACTGCCAGAAAAGATAACAAAAAATGTTTTTACAAATAAATTAGAAACTAAAGGAAAGCCAGGGATAATCTTCATACTTAATTGGATGCAGTGGGGAACATTGCCATAAAGGATAAGAAAAAGGCTGAGGTAATTAACCCTTTCTTTGCCTCAGTCTTTAATATTCAAACCAACTTCCCTCTGGGTACTCAGTCCCCTGAGCTGGAAGACAGGGATGAAAAGTAGCAGAATGAAGTCCCTGCAGTCCAGGAAGAGACAGTTAGTGACCTGCTGCTCCATTTGGATGTGCACAAGTCTATTGGGCTGGATGGGATCCGCCTGAGGATACTAAGTGAGCTGGTGGAGGACCTTGCCAAGACACTCTCCATCATTTATTAGCATTCCTGGCCGACTGTGGAGGTCACAGAAGACTGGAGGTTAGCCAGCATGATGCTTGCCTACAAGAAGGGCATGAAGAAGGATCTGGGGAGCTACAAGCTTGTCAGCCTGACCTCAGTGCCAGGGATTTTTATGGATCAGATCATCTTGAGTGCCATTACATGGCATGTGCAGGACAGCTGAGGAATCAGGCCCAGCTAGCATGGGTTTTTGAAAGGCAAGTCCTGCCTAACAGACTTGATTTCTTTCTACAGCAAGTTCACCTGCCTAGTGGATGAGGGAAAGGCTGTGGATGTTGTCTACCTGGACATAAGTAAAGCCTTTGATGCCATCTCCAACAGTATTCTCCTGGAGAAACTGGTTGCTCATGGCTTGAATGGGTGTACTTTTTGCTGGGTTAAAAGCTGGTTGGACAGCCAAGTACAAGGGGTGGTAATAAATGGAGTTACATCCAGCTGGCGGCCAGTGACAAGGTGCTCCCCAGGGTTCAGTATTGGGCCTAGTTCTGTTTAATATCTTTATCAATGATCTGGACAAGGGGATTCAGTGCACCCTCAGTTAAGTTTGCAGATGACACCAAGTTGGGCAGGAGTGTTGATCTGCAAAGACAGTCCCCCGTGGAGAGTCGGCCAAGTCATGACAATCACACCAATATGGCTACATGCCGTGCTCCCTTTATTAAACAAACAGGTCATATTTATAACTTAAACCGACCGCTCACCCGACTCTACACACAAGTGATTGGATAAAAGTCTCTGGTCATGTGGGCATGTGTGTTGCTGACTGGTGGGCATGCTGCAGGCGCCTGATCAGAGTGTGCCGATGAGAGTGTGCTGATTTTGCTGTTCCCAGGACTTGCTCTGCACCTGGCTTCTTGTTTGTGCATAGCTTGTTTTCTTCCTCACCCTGCTTGTTCCCAGGACAATTTAAAGTTGCTCTGCAGCTTTAACTAACAGGCCTGGGTTGTCCAACCTGGACAATGGTAACATATGTCCTCAGTCCTTTAAAAATCCCTCTACAGATCTGCTTGAGGGCAGGAAGGATCTGCAGAGGGATCTGGACAAGCTGGACTGATGGGCCCAGGGCCAACTGTATGAGTTTTAACTAGGCACAGTGCCAGGTCCTGCATTTGGATGACAGCAACCCCATGCAATGCTACAGACTTGAAGAAGAGCAGCTGGAAAGCTGCCTAGTAGAGAAGGGCCTGGGCATGCTGGATGACAGCAGGCTGACCATGAGCCAGCAGTGTGCCCAGGTGGTCAAGAAGGCCAATAGCATCCTGGCTTGTATCAGAAACAGTGTGGCCAGCAGGACTGTGGAAGTGATTGTCCCCCCATACTTGAGGCCACACCTCAAATACTGTGTTCAGTTTTGGCCCCTTCACTTCAAGAGGGATGAAGAGGTGCTGCAGAGTGTCCAGAGAAGGGCAAAGAAACTGTTGAAAGGTCTAGAAACAAGTCTTACAAGGAGCAGCTGAGGGAACTGGGGCTGTGTAGCCTGAAGGAGTCACAGGGGGGATCTTACTGTTCTCTGCAACTGCCTGAAAGGAGGTTGCAGTCAGGTGGCAGTAGGTCTCTTCTCTCAGCTAAAAAGTGATAAGACAGGAGGAAACAACCTCAAGTTATGCCAGTGTACGTTTAGATTGAATATTACGAAAATTTTCTTCACTGAAAGGCTGGCCCAGCATTTGAACAGGCTGCCCAGGAAGGTGGTGGAATCACCATCCCTGGAGGTATAATAAAAGTGTGTAGATGCAGTGCTTAGGGACATGATTTAGTGATGAACTTGTCAGTCCTGGGTTAACAGTTGGACTCAATGATCTCAAAGGTCTTTTCCAACCTAAGTGATCCTATGATTCTATGATTCTCAGTAATGTGTTCATTAACACCCAATAAAAACAGAATCTATAAATTCTATTAAGTAAAGATCCTTCATCATAGATTTTAAATTATGACCCAATATGGTTTTCAAAATGCTATTTCCCATAGCAGATTCATGCATTCTTCTTTTCTCAATACTGTAAACTGTTGAGGGATAATGAGTATCACTTTATGTTATCTAAGAGTATTCTCCAGAATTTAAAAATAAATCTCCTTTGGCTATGTTTGTATTTAATCTGTATTCACCTTCTACAGCCATGTAATTGCTTTGGGTTTCTCACTTGATCGCATACAGTGAATAGATAATATTCTTATATGAATCCTACTCAAATATACTGCATGTTGAACATGCATGCTGCTTGACAAGTGTTTTTAGAGGCAAGGTTCCAAAAACTCTAAACATACTACTGTATGCATGCTGTTTAGTAAAGCAGAAAAGGTTTTGTTTGCAACTTTGCAGTTAAGACCACATGCATCCTTTGCAGGTTTGTCATGTGAAAGAGTGAGAAGAAAATTAGGTCTTCCCCATCACGTATTCCAGCAAAGGCTGTCATTAACCAACAAAGTCAGCTGACAGAGAACATTCTCCTAAAAAAACAAAACCCAGAAGTCCTTCAGCCCCTTTTTCTCCCCTCTAAACTTCTCTTTGAATTATGGCTTTTCCTGAACAAATCTAAAGACAAAAAATATATGAATTTTTGGTAACTTGTTCTTGATTTTTATGTAATTCCTGAAAGCACCACATAGGTGATCTCCAATGATCTCCACAGAAGTTCCAGGGAGTTCAAGTATTTGACCACATAGGTGAAAATAATTCTGAATATATAAATTTGAACTTGATGAAATTAATTCTGCACTGATCCAGTGAATATAAACAGAAAACTATTACATATGCAACTGTAAAATCTTCTGACCAAAGATGACCTTTGAACTGGAAGAAGTTCAAGGGCTGTGAAGACTGTGGAGTAAGTGTCCCAGGCAAACATAAGAATGATTTTAGGCACTAGTTTGCAGGGCTTATGAACTAACTTAGAAAGAAATCTTAACTCATTTGTTCATGGAGTGCCATCACACTGCACAGTTGAGTATACCGAGCTTGTTCAAAAAAGGGAAAAGAAATATATATTGACTGACTACCAAAACCAAGTAGAATGAGAAATGCATGTTCTAGAGATAATGGTAGATTAAATAAACATATGCATAAAAAATGCTCAGTGTGTCATTCTGATCCCCTTTTTCATATACTACATTATCAAAGACTATTTTTAAATGCTCAGTACAGTTATAATTATTTGATTTACCATCTGCCCAAGATCTTCTCAGAAAACTGATAAGAATTGTTCCCCTCCTTTCCTTCTTTTGAGTTTTGGAGAGATAAAACAGCTGTTTCCTCATAGGACATGACTGTCTGAGGTCATGATGCCCAACACAACTCACGTCCCTGCACTATAGCTGGGAGACATTTCTTCCCACCACAGTTACACACGTTGTCATATTCATCAAGTGGTTGCTTGAAGCCTCCAATACAGTGAGTTTTTTCTTCAACCTTGTCTGCATCTCTGTATTTCTGCAACTTCACAGTAAATTTCCAGGGACACTAGCTTGTAACAGTTAAAGAACATTTCTTAGTTCTCTCTTGAAGAACTTATCAGTATGTTGGAGCACATGCTTTAAAAGAGACATTCTGTTATTTGTCTGCACAAAATACAGATTAAAGTCTGACTTTGCTGCCTTTGTCATGGATGCTCCATTATTTTTAGGCTTATTAAATTGAGGATAAATGGAAACAAACTACATCCTTCATGAACTGAACCTATACTTCACTGTAAAACATTATTATTAATATCCACTAAATTGCAGGTCAGCATCAGTTGCTACTGAGACAGTCACCACATGTAACAACAGTAGGTGAGAAAAAAAAATTGCCTGTTACAATGTAGTATTTTTTAATAAGGTCATCTCAGGGAAGCAGGTATAATACTTCCTGGGAGGTCTTGTGCCATCATCATGGATTTTGCTTTTGACTTGCGTTATTGTATATGTGCTATGCATGTGCCTAACAGCTTCCTTATTATTGTTCTTCATACAAGGCCCCTATTTGAAGACCTTTCAGATGTTTCAGTCCCTTCAGACACAATTCTTTAATAACTTATTCTATCATTTTTAGTTAATTTATTTAGGGTCTTGTATGTTTATACTTACATTATATTTCCAGCTTTAGTTCCATTGCTGTACAATATTCTAGAAAACACACCTGCAACACTCAGGTTTTACAAATCCCGGAAATCCTCTTTACTAAGAGGAGAAGAAAGTTAGCCATCTTAGTATTGCCAAACTTTTAAAGACAGTTTCTGGTGTCCATATCATTCTGTAAGGTAGGATATCAACATTATTTGCAGTAAGCATAAATAACTTCTATTTAATGACATGTAAATAACTTTCATTTCACATGGACTTTTTTATCACATGCAGTTCATGAATTACTGTAGACTATGTTAAAACGCTACTAATTAATCAAACACTGAACACTTGAAGTATGTTAATTGTTTACTTGGCAAATTCTGACTACTCTTTCAGGTGTTGACTGAAAGGTCCTAAATCAGACAGCAAGTTATAACTAAGTCTTTGTCTCTTTTCAGTCTATTTCGGTTGGCTGGGGGGGTGCAGGAAGCAGGAAGTTGTTTTGTTATGCTTTTTCTCTTCCATGATCTCAAGCAGCCTGTCTTTGATCAGAATTCAGGGAGGTATTTACAGTTTCAAGACTGGCTGTCAGCATAATCTGCCACATCCCCTTTGATAGATCCATGTCCTTTCCAAATCTTTGGTTTAAAAAGTATAGTCTTATACGTAATTTTTTGCCGTACTTCACTCAACCTGCAATGACAACCTGACAACCTGTGCATCATACCTGACAGGCTTCAAGGAATTTATCCTTCTCTTCCTGTAAACCAGCTGCTTTACTCTATTTCAGTTCAGTTATCAAAACTCTCTTGGGCATTATGCCTACATAAAACTCAATACTCTCTTTGTGACCCTGTTTGTATATGTACACATGGTCTGATTCTGGTCTTTCATTTAGAGTGCAAGCTTGCAGGGCTTTTTTTCTACTTTTGCAGTGTTTCTGACTTTTTTTATAAATGTAGTCTTATCACTGCTAAGAGGAAAGGTTGGGAGAGCTGGGACTGTTCAGCCTAGAAAGGAGACAGCTTGGGGCAGGGGTTCTCATCAATCTACGTAATACCTGAAGGCAAGTGCAAAAAAGATGGAGTCAGGCTCTTTCCACTGGTGTTCAGTGACAGCATCAGAGGCAGTGGCACGAGTCAAAACACAGGAGCTTCCTGCTGAACATCAGGAAACACCTTTTTACTGTGATGGTGACAAAGCACTGGCACAGGTTGCCCAGAGATGCAGTCTTCATTCTCGGAGATCTTCAAAAGTCATCTGGACAAGATCCTGGGCAACAGGCCCTAGGATGGCCCTGTTTGAGCAGAGGAATTGGACCAGATGACCTCCAGAGGTCCCTTCCAACCTCAACCACCCTGTGGTTCCATGACACAGCCTGTGGTATTTTATTGATACTAGTAACTATATATTATGCCTATGGGGCAATGTCTGTACCCATCATCTATAAACCCCCATGTTAAAAAACAAAAAAACATTAAAATTCTAAATAGCCTGTCACAGGATCAAAATACTAAAGAACAAAAAATCCTCTCACTCTAGTTGAAATACTTCATAATAACTCAGAATAGTTATTTCTAGATAATTTTAATAACATTAACCTTGCTCCGTTATCACGTATTTCTGCAAGACTGTTTTGCTTTGCTTTTAATTCTGCTCAAGGAGAAGGAACTCTCTGAAAATATGAAAAAATCTTTTGATAATTCTGAATATTTGGTAAAATTGTTGTCAAAATATTTATTAATCATTTCTCAGGAAAAGCAGTTTTGATTTTAGTGACTCAGCGTGTTTCAGTAGCTTCTGTTTTAATTCTCTGCAGGATCTATCCATTATCGCTTTAACGTAAGTTCATGTCACCTACTACTTGAAACAGACAAAACACTATCCCAGTCTACAAAAAACAGTCAAGTCATAAGCTTGAGCTGGTTAGAGTAATGGAACAAATAGTCTCAGACTTTCAAATAGTCTTCATATTTAATGTATCTAGAAAAATAACCTTCATATTTCAGTTACCCATAGAGAGTTCATATGTGCTGCAACCTGAGTGACAGATGCAGAGGTACAAAGGTGTTGTCCCCTGAACAGTTCAGCAAAGATGTACCATGATATTGCCTGCTGCTTGCAATGCTGCAGCCTGCTCAGGACTCGGGAGAATGCAGTACAGTTATGTGACCCTACCTCACAGATTACAGCACCCAGTGCCCAAGCAGGGTACACTGCACTAGCAACAGTTTCAACAGGGTTGTGGGTCCAATGAGAACCTAATGAGTTAGGTTCTACTCCAAAGCTGCATCCATGTCATGTAGAACTTTCATAATTGCATCATGTAAATCTGGCATTTAATGTAAGGTAATACATCCCAGCTTTTGCGCTGTCCCTTATGTCCCCCAAAGATCACCATGAGTCAGAGATGGAGCTACAGCAAAGTCAAGAGGTAGAAGCCATTTGAGCTTAACAGCTCTTGTTCAGTGCTGATATGAGATAGATCCATATTGTCTGTATGCCCTGATAGGGAAAGCCGAAATGTTCAACCTGATTTGAGAATTAAATTGCCATAGAAATCAAAACAGAAGGTGAAAGGTGGAAACAAAGAAAAAAGCTCAGAGAAAAACAAAAGGAACTTGCATCAAGGCTTTCTAAAAACCTGTTTGACAAAGAGAATATCCTGCTGAGTATTTGGAAGTAGTCCTATGCAAGATAGGGCCAATACATTCAAGAAATAACAATAATACATCTATAATTGTATAATGTGTTGTCACAACATTAATCTGGTATAAATTTGTGTTGGTATTTTAATACAACCGGTTTTTAACTATAAAGTCTGCTGCGTTTTAGTAATCTGTTATGGACAAAAGAGCACAAATCACATCTCTGAGTTTTACTTCAAACCAAGATAAAAAAAAAAACCAAAAACACTTGATTTTCTTCTTTTTATCAACTGATTAAGCACATTTTTCTATTGGATACCCATCCTCTTTTGTATATGCATCATAATTTGGTGAACATGAACAATTTAAAAGTGACTTTTTAGCTGTATATAATGCTTATGGTACTACCTTATTGCACAATAAACTATAGGCGAAAAGCACTTCCAAGACATAATGAAACCAAGGCTAATGTGGCAATTGTGGCATATTAAATGTGGGCACAGCTAATTGTGCATGTTCTATGTGAATCAGTTTTCTGATAAAATTCATTAAGAATGCACATTAAAGAAATTGGTAGTTACATTACCTTTTAGTAAAATGTCTTCTTTCTAACAACATTATTAGTATGGTGAGAATTCTTTTTAGTGAGCTCGTTGCACAGGTGTATCGACAGTAATTCAGTGAAGCAATTTGAAAATATGTAGAAAGTCTTCAAATAATCTAACTTTAAGGCTATTTAATAAGGTGTATCCGTTCATCAAATTCTCACTCCTCCCTTCTCTTTAAAAATTACAGTCACATACCTCATAGAAGGAAATGCTAGAGTCTAAGCTTGAATCTGTATAAATCCTATCATGTAGTGGCTTGCAAAAAGTAAGAAAAATAACAGTGATGGCAGTAACCACACTTTGAAGTCTTACTTGTGGATTTTAGGACTACAACAGAACATATAAATGGTGTGCAGGCCTTGTCACCTTGAGGGAGTTGCAAAATAGTATCAAAATAACAATAATCCAATTCTATTTCAGAAGGAAATTTACTCCTAAAAACCAGCTGTAAAAATCTCTTATTTTCTGAGAATATGTTATGGCTCGGTTTGACATTCAGTACTATAAAAGCAGTGTAGAAAAAACTGTTTAAAATATTCTCTTATGTTTCTGCCCTTTTAATTCTTTGTCAGCATCCTTCTGACCAAAAAATAGTTCAGGTATCAAGTTAAATTGCATTTTCTATGACGACTTTTCAGAAAAACAGAATGAAAAATGATGAGGTGATCAGAACAAAACTTCATCACAGAAACCTATAGAGATTATGCAGTGTTTGATCCAATTATATGAAGTGTTTGTAGCTCAGAAAGACTGATCCATGCTTTAGAAACCCAAGTATAAAAGACATCATAGAATTCTGAGATTTGCTGTTGCCTGAAAATGAAAAGTTGGTATCAGCAGAGCTTTCTGAATTTAGAGCAAATAAAGATTTGTTCATAGAACTTTAGGGTGCAACCCATTAAGTGACTGAGGTACTTAATGATGACCTTAGGCAAACCTGAAGTACTTGCACCTAAATCCAAACCACCTCCAATATGGTCCATTCACTTACGTAATATTGGAGGTGCCAACATTTAATACATAGGCAGGTATTTAATGCAGTATTCAATATATATATAATACATCATTGTGTTTTACTTACAAATGCACTGCTTCTACTTTTGTGCTTCTCAGGACACCCATTACAGACTAGATCAGCTCATAGCTCCTGTGCATCTCCAAGCTAAAATTAAAAACTTCTTTGTCAGTGCTCTCCAGATACACTGAACAGCCATCCTCTGGATCAGGCTTTTGTTATTAATTAATTATTTCTTACATTCTTTGGTGGTTGCTTTATTTTAAAGCAGAGATGAAGAAAAGGGCAGTACACATACAGCAGCTCAAGGGCTGAGTCAAAGGTGGAAGTCTTGGATTCAGTACCCTTCCTTGCTTGAGGACGTTCAAGGCCATATCTTTCACCACCAAGTGAAACACCAGGCTATAAGGTAGGCCAAATGGGAGCTTTCTCATCTCAGTAGTAACCTGCTCTGTTGAAACTGCACCACTACACTGCACTAGCTTTACAGGAAACAACTGAAGATTTACAGGGAGGGCATGCAGTGCACAGCTCTGCTTTTCCTCGTTAGCACAGTCTTGAAAGAGGGAAAGAGGGTTTTAGCTCCTGCACAATAAATTATTCCTATACTTTGTCCAGTGATTGTATTGAGTAAAGCAAAAGCTTGACAAGAATCATCATTCATCTGGCCAGAGCATTTCCACTTGTCTTCAGAAGAAAATACGTTAGACGGATAGCGAATGATATATTGGCTAGAGCTTCAAGGGATACATGTTTGTACAAGCTCAGGACCCTAACCATCAAGTAAATTAATTTAGTTGAAGTATTTCAAGTTACGTATAATGTTGTGTTAACTATCTAAGTATCAATAAAACTAAAATCAATTTGTGAAAGTGAGATTTGATAAATAGTTTGAAAGGTAATGTTTTTTGTTGGTAAGCTGATTTATAGAGTGTGTGTCAGTGAGACATAGGAAACTGTCCTACCTTGGGATCTTACTTTGCATTCTGCTCTTCTGTCTTTGAGAGACAGCTGGAATATGGGGCTTTTAACTGTAGGGGTTTTGTCCATTGGGAAATTTAGTTTTGTAACTGGCCATTTTGTAGCAGATGCTGCTTTTACTTAGTAGCTAAATTAAAAATTGCACTTTTATTAGTGGAATGTGGTGTAGGTGAAGATTGTGTCAAGGGACTGCAGAGGCAGAGCCTTTTGGTGAAACTGTCCCACTTTTCTGAAGACAGCTCTCTACAGAGTGCCAAAATGCTTCCAGCTTCTACAAATGTATTTCATTAAAACACAGAACTATATGAATTGGGAATAAGGTAACCCATTTAACAAATCTTCCTGTGTCTATAGTGTCTTCACAAAACAGCCCCTTTCCTCACAATTTTGCCTTCTGGTCTAGCAATTTTAAGGTTTCCCTGTCTAAACACACTCTACAAAAGCTTCTGCTTCTTCTCAGGAGTAGCATCCTTCCCTTACACTTGCAACCAGGCATTTATTTTTCTTTCAGGAACCTCCCAGAGCACTGTCTCATTGCAGGATTCTACCTGTTTACCATCTATCATGGGAGATTAAAAACCCCTATGTTGATTATGGCAATGAGAATTATGTTTTCAAGATAGCAAATATTTTAGTTGTTTTGCATAGGAACTTAGACATAAATGTGAAGGGGGCTAAGTGTTTAGTTTCAAATATTTATCCTTAAATATCTGTTATTGATTGTGGTCAAAATGAAATCCTGAGTCAGACAGGGTGTTAGTTTTTCTCAACATAGAGATTCTGTTGTACTTTTGGAAAACCTGGGACATTGTTTTATTTATCTGAAAGGTAGGTGGATAGTGTGTGTATTATTTGTCCCCTCTCTGAGACGTCAAGCAAAAGTCCCTTCAGGTGTCCCAGAGGAGGAGCCACACACTTTTTTCCTCACCCTAGCTCTGAATTCCCTGCCTGTCTAGCTTTCCAGAGCCTCTGAACTACTCCAGTGCAACACAACAGCCTCTGGGCTATTAAGTACAATTGATTACCTTATCTTGAAGCACTGTCACTTTCCTGGGGATTTACAATAAACCAAGATAAACAACACGTAATGAAATCCACAGCTGTGTGCATAAAAGATGCTTTTCAAAACAAATCCTTCCTTGTTAATACAAGACTTTATGTGTACATACATCATAAGAATCAGAGCTCTGGAAGTAAAAGTTATCATTTTACTTACTGAGATTTATATTTTACCTATTCATTTTCAACTGTGTTAATACTTTCCTGAAATCCCAATCCTTCAAACTGATTATTCCCAGAAGATACTCATTGCTTTTAATCGTAAACGTCAGCAAGAAGAATATAATTGAAATACTCTTTCCAACTAAGTTCATATCACTAAAGTCTATTTTATGCTATGCTACATTAGGCAGCCTTCTTGTGAAATGTCAAGGAGGGAAGGGGAGTCAGGGAAAAGAAAGACTGAGGATTTATAGTACACAGGAAAATGTTCATTGCTTATGTTCTACCAATAATTTTAAACATCAACCTTGAGCACCAGAATTATTCTTGGAAAAAGAATAACCAAAGCTCATTGCCTGATCAATGTTTATCTTATCTGCAAGACTTTTAATTATGCATGATAACTACTGAAATGAACAAGAGTAGGCTGGTTTCATAATGGTCACCAACTTTAAGGCCATTATTTTCCTTAACTGAATAACATTTCTTGTATTTGTTTTTTTCTGATTTCAATGTTGATTTAACAACAGGAGTTTACTAAATTACAATTGTAGAAACTGGGTATGTAATACATTAGGCAGCAATTTTTCCTTTCAATTCCCTATTCACATCTGCTATGAATACAAGTAACATAGTCACCAAAAGGTTTTTGCCTAATGAACCTCCTCACACTTTGCTTTTGTTTAGAAAATCCTTTACTTTACAATAAATAATTTTATCCTCTCTTTCATAATTGCTTGAACTGTTAGTTCAGTACAGTACCTAAATAACACATTTAGAATTTAAGTACATGCTTAAGTGCTTTGCTGAACTAGGTTTCAAGGCCAAGTTTATAGAAAAGTCATTAGAAAATTCAGGGAAAGTAGTCCTACCATGTCTTTTTAACATTAGACTTAAAAAAGAGTTTCACCAACACTTCTACTTTTCACACCAACTTCCCTGAAGTATCTTCTTCAAAATACACTGCATTATTAAAAAGTCTTTCAGGTTCTACTCTATTCTACAGTACCACCTGTCTTCCTTTCTGTATCAAGCTTCCTTCCCTTGGTAACGTTCATACATCCAGATGGTGCTTTAGTGACACCAGTCTAGCTTTGTGGGTAGACATACTGAACTGGTAAAGAAAGAAAATTTTCACTTGCCACTCAGCAGATCCCAGTCTGATACCATGTTCCATCTTGCTTGATGAAAATATTTTTTTTTATTTGTTACACATGACAGGCATATTGTTAATGCAATATAAACAGACTGATGCACAAGAAAGTAGCACATAATCAACCTAAATTAATACTTGGCAAGTGATATTCTATACTGTCAGATTTGTTGTCCACTTCTCACATGCAAGATGGACCAATGGGATAATAAGGTAGATAACTGCAATGCATCTGGATTACTATACAGTATGTAATTATTTTTTTTTCCTTCCAGCTTCACATGTGGAAACAATTAAAATGAATAGAATATTCAGTAGCGCTTCCAGCAAAGAAAATACATCAGTTAATTAACTGTACTTTGTGACCTGAATATGTTTGAAGAAAGACAGAGGGTGGGTAGAAAAACATATACCCTCAGGCCTCATTGGTCCTTTGCAGTTACCCCAGATCTTCATATGCATAAATTATCTTAGGTAATTGACTTTTTAAAAATGACAGCATTTACTTAGCCTAATAATTTTGAAAAAATGCTTTCTTTCTAATATCTTGTCACATTCCACAAGTGCAACTGATCTGGTTGGAAGGGTATTATTTATAAAACAATAAAGTTGGACATCCAGATTTCATTCATATGCTGTCATAATGCAAGTACATTGGGTTAGAATTCTGAACATTAACAGGGTATACAGAAAAAGTGCTTGCAATTTCTATGTCCATTACCATCAAAGCTAGGAGGAGACAGAAAGGAAGTAGGTATGTGACAGTCCAAATTCTAACACACATAGATGTGTGATGACTATGGTTAAATATGGCTATAATTTATTTTTTTAAATATAGCTGGGGTGTGGGGTGTGGGGGCATGCTATTTATTTGTTTTATTGTGTTGGCATGTAGCTCCACCAATTTGACTGGGGACCTTCCACAGCTAAACAATGTCACCTACTACATCATCAGCAAAAATGAGCACAGGTTTTACACTGAACCCTAACCCATCCTAATTCAACAAATACATTTGACAACATATTCTTTAATAGAAAATTAAAAGATTATGCAGTAATTAATAATCCTTGTTTTTTATAAACATTGAAATAATCTTATATGCATATCTAAAATACATAGACATGCAACCTCATTAAGCCAAATATTTGCTCATAGCAATGGATCTTTACATTTGCAAAACAAAATATTTCTGTTGACTTGCATTTTCTTAAAAGATACTATATTTTTTATACTCCATTATTAGTGTGCAGTTACATATATCTGAATAAGACAGCTATCCCTTCACAGGAAAAATTTGACATTACTCTGCTACTTAATTCTTTATGTCCCAAGCATCAGTTTTTACATGTGTGTAATATGAGTTCTTTTGGAGTTAGAATGATTATTTTCTGCTGGTAATCATTTTAATCATCCTTAGAAAAAGTATAAGAAGCTTATGGGATCAACTATTTTAAATCTCCTTCCTATTTAATATAGATGATATTTAAAGTGACTGTTGAACATTTCCAGTTTGTTAAAGCACCAGAATATCTACATATTCAAAGTGAACTACAAGCTGTTTTCCATAAGTAGTGACAAGACGTGAATTCAGAAAAGTTTTAAATGAATTATTCAACAAAATTCAGATCCGTATTTGTATATACATATCTCTATTGAGAGAAACAATATTTTCATTAGAGTGAGGTAGAGTATGTACTTAATGCACCTGGAAAGAAAAGATTCAAAATTTTCATTTTGAAAGATACATTCCTTCTGGAATATACATTAAGTTTGCTGAGAAAAATAATTAGTTGTTCTACCTTCTGCTTGTATCTAAGTATTATTCTGCAAAGAAAAATGGATATGAAAATAAATAATTATTCTGTAAATCCAGGAGCCAGATTAACAATAACATCAGACATGCAGTCCTCAAAAACTAACTTATCCCCCTCAAAACATCCATTTTTAAAGTTCACACAGTAGCCTTGTCTTTGAAAAGACCAGGGCAGGGCAGGGGGAGAGGAGGAAAATCTTCATACAATTTAATCTGAAATATCCTGCCCCTTAAATTACCCCCTTAAAAATATCCCCCCTTAAAAAGTGGGGGGGTTACCACTTTTTAGTCACACTGTAGGTTATACCTCAGAATACAAAAATCCTTGGTGTGAGAGGTCTAAGGGTTTTCTTCAGGAATGTTGCAGGATATTTTTTTAATGCTGAGTGCTGACATTATGGTAGTTCAAATTTGTCTTTAACCTAGCTTTGGCACTTGAAATGTGACACGTCAATACAACTTGTTTTTTACAAATAGGCTGCTATGTTTATGGCTGTTGACTCTTCATACTGATATTATATTAATTGAAAAAATGCAAAAAGGATGTTGAATAATTTGTGTTGCTAGACCATCTCTTGCACAGCTGAGTTTCATGATGATAGTATAAAATGGCTAAATAAGTGGGAACAGGAACAGGAAATGTTTAGTAACCTATAAACCCAAGGACAGGCTGCTGACTTTGTATTTGTTATAAAAAGAGGGGTTAATACCATCCACAGGTTATGTTACCAACACATACATATGAAGAACAATGTATCGTTCCAATGACATGCTATAACTGATGATGTATATGGTTCACATGCAGTAGCAGGTGAAGTTGCAGTAAGCTAGATTTATAGAAACCTCATTAAAAGCAAACTCTGTTAATTCTAAGGTGACACCTACAATACAGGTACGCAGGCAGAGGAGTTAGGAGAAAGAAAGGGCTGGCAGCCTTGAAGGAAGGAATGTGGTAGTGACAGCTGGGAAGGCAGTAATTTGTATAGACTCATCTGATGGCACTTTCAAGAGGTACAGAGTGAACTGATTATCCATGGGACATTAGTGTAATTCTGTGAGCATGAATGGACATTTCAGAAGGGACTGCATACTTTCGTAGTAGGCAAATCCCTTTGCTCATTAGTTCAGAGGCAGAGAATAAGCAACTCTAGGTCTACATGAAAAGTTACCAGGGAAGAAAGATTTCATTTGCCTAAGAAATTATGCTTTCTAGTTGTAGGGTAAGTAACATCTGCCGCTGGGCCAGAGAGAATACATTGCCTGAAAATGTAAGATAGTTCCTTAACTGTAAGATCACAAGAGATATGGTTGCCTCATGTAAAGTTTGATTCTTCTCAGCTTTTCTACCCACTTAGGCTCAAGTTATTATATCATTATGCAGATTATCCTAGAAGAAAGAAAAAAAAAAAAAAAAAGAAAAAAATTTAAATCACTAAGATAGTGGAATGAACTGTTGGTTTTCTTTACTGCATTGATAGTTCAAAGTACGTTTTGGCAGCTAATATCCATGCTACATCTCTCTTTAAATGTGCAGAGCTCTTCAGCACACAGCTACTGTTGTCACTGATAAGAAAATATGCCCATTCAAAGGCAATGTCAAGAGGTTGGCCGTCATTACACTAGATAAATGTTGACTTCTGCAAGACTGCAGAATGCCAGAGAACATCCCAGGAAAAAAAATGGGGAATTATAGGAGACAGGCAGCATGAAGTCTTTCAGCACTAAAATTCTTTTCATCACAGAATCCGTTGTGAAAGCCTGAGAGCAATTGGCTCATTTACAAGGAAAACACATGCTGCCTTTTCTCTGGAGATTATTTTTCTCAAGTAGATTTAAGTTAATTAATAAACAAGTGCAAGACAAAAATGAGAGAAGAGGAGTATCAAAAGCAGCACTTAGCATTTCTTAGGCACAGAGGAAATTATCAGGTGAACATGTCAGAACAGTGTGTCCCTTTTCCACAGTTGGTATCTGCATTACACAAACATTTCTGAAGTTCAATAAAAATGGAAAGCCAGTGGGAAGTTATTGCTCTTACAAAATACAGAAAGAGAAAACAGCCACTTTGAGGTAAATATCCCACCTAAATTTACTAAAAATTCCCCTGTGTCATTTATGGAAGTGGGCCATTAAGTACTGACAGGTTCTATATATGGATTTTGCAGAGAGAAAACAAAAGTACTTCTACAAAGCTGATATTTATTGCTGGTACTCATAAGCAGCACATACGACAAACACTTTTCTGTTACAACTATTGAGGCATTACAGAATATGTATGGTGTATATGGGTTACCTGAAGTAATCACTTCAGTTAATAGCCCTAGCATTCCTTAAGGAAAATCCTGCTGAAGAACACTAGAATTGCTATTTATTGCCTAGCATCGAACTGATTAGCAAGAGGTTTTGTGCCCACATAACTTTTAAAGTCAACACGTAGGAAAGTTTTGAATAGAATAAGGTGGGGAGAAAGGCAATTTTCTGTTTCATTTTGATGCTCCATCAAGAGACTACACTCCCTAGGAATTGCCTGAATTCAGTGGAGGAAAAGATGATCCTCCAAAGACTGCTTTCCAATAGGCACCTATTGCAGGTGCTCTTAAGCCCTTCTGAATTTCATGTTGGTCTTTGTGAAGTTCAACCAGCTGCTGAACATATGTTCCATTTCAAGCCTCTGATGGCCTTGGCTGTGGCTGCCCACAAAGAGCAGGCTGCTGTGCTGCTGTGGTCTGGAAGAAGAGGGAGGACATAGCATGTCTGCCTGCCCCAAACTGCTGGGCTGTTGGCACAATTTGGGAAACTGGAAATGGCTGCTCTCGGGCAAGCAGCCAATCCTTCACCCATGCAGAGAAACTGGCAGCAACTACCTCTGCAGCTGCCACAGCTCTGTCTGGTGGTGTGGGCAGCTGATACGGGCACTGAGTTGGTTGAACCATGTTTTCTTGTTGTGGATATGCACCCTGTCTCTCAGCTTGAAAAGGTGGAATGGAAACATCATACAAGCCACAGGTCATCTGTAGGTCACCCACTTAGTCATGCTGCTTTACATGTAAATTTGCACTTAAACACACTAGCTGTTGCTCCATCCTGAGAGATGTGAGAAGGAGATCTATGCTAAAACACACAACTTTTACCTATTGATACTCGAACCATTAAGAAAGGTATAGTAAATCCAAAGCTTCATCTCTTTGCCTTTTTCCTCTTCAGCACTTCAGATCAGCTTTCCAGCAGTCTGAAATGAGGAAGATTTAAATTGGTCAATCTGGTCAAGAAATATAGAAGAATAGAACAACCCTACCATTTCACATACCACTATGCAGTAATCAGAACCTTCTCTGCTTCCAGGTCAGTAAGGACAAAGTATTGGTAGTTGTTGCTGTACACATTCCCTGTACTTACATCAATGACTGTAGCACCCTGGCTTGAGAATTCCATTTACTATTTTCACCATTTTTTTTCCTAGTGTAAAGAGTATGGACAGAAATAGTTTAAAAACATGAGCAAGATTTTATAAATATATATACAGCATTTCCCCAGTGCATATTGGTTTATGCATGTATGCACCATGAACCAGTGCACACTGATTTAAGTTTGCAATTTGCACTAACCGTAAAAGAAGGCAGTAGTTTATTTTTTTGCTTTAAAGAAAAAACACATGGTCATAAATAGAAATCTTAGAAAGGCCCTGAATACAGTCCCATAAAATTAAAAAAAAAAAAAAATATTCACCCAGCCACCCAAGTTAAGCTCCCAAGTTAAGCTATTTCATAAAAGGGGCAGCTGAGATAAAAATACAAGCATGTAAGGCATTTTCCAGAACTATATTTTTTTTAAATAGTGAGAACTGCTGACCAGGCAAATTGCTTATTTTATACTTCTTTTAAGAGAAAAATGCCACTGAGATAATTGTACAAGCATATTAATTGTCACATGTGTATGCTCATGGGAACAAATGCCAAAGTAATTCATTATCTGTGACACATAGTTAAAAAACAGAATTTAGAAATTCCATGATGCTGTGAAGGATACCAAATGAATGTTTTACTCACCCTCAAACTAATAAACAGATCACTTATGCTCACAATAGTGCTTTTTCCAGTAAAGAAAACACGTAATAAGAAAAAAAATAACATAATTAGTAACCAAAATAAGTCTCCTTTAGTATTTATAGCCTAGTTCTCCAGTAAGTAAGTCTCATGTGATCACATGCTTATCTTTACACAGCTTTAATAACTGTTGAGCTTGTTGGCCAAACTTTGCAGGAGAGGAAGGGAATGTGGAAGCAGTCAGTTGGACAGAGAAGGGAGGCCGCAACTACGGGGAAGACTGTAACCTAAGAAAACACACTGGGTGTCAGGATATCTACATGGCAGACAGTGCATTCTTATAATTACCACAGTTTAAAGAAATGTTTTGGTCAGCAACTAAATAATGTCAGGTATTGAAAGAAACAAGTGTGAAATACAAGTCTGCGAAAGAAGAGTTCATTCATTCTGATGTTCATTATGTATTTGGTTTTATTTTTTTTTATTTTAATATTTCAGAAGAAAGTCCTCTTCACATAAGCTCTTTCTTCTCCATAACATTATAACTTCTTGCAAAAGAATTGTAGACACAAACAGTGCCTCAATCACTGAGTTCATTCAATGACAATAATGTACATAGTATGAATTTATGCTTCCTTGACTGGGGACAAATTTGCCTCTCTTTACAGAGACCTATCAGATTATCTGTTGACCTAACTGTGATCAGTTTGTGTCTAAAGATTTACTGCTGAAGGTGATATGATTGCCTTGATCATCTGTCTTGTACAGTGGGAAATCAGGTCATTTCATCAAGTTCCTCTTGGTTTGCTATAGCAACAAAGGAAACCAGACTTGTATTACATTAACAATAAGATGAGACTGACTAGGGTCTATGTTTTCTCTGATGAAAGATTGTTTAATACTGAAAGGGCAAGGGGGACCAGTTTAACTGCTAATGAAAATAATTTTTTCCTTCAATATAAAGCAAGGCAACTTCCCTTTAAATCCTAATGCTTAACTCAACCATTGCATTTCAGATAGGAGAAAATAGTCTGCCCCTTACTAGATTTCAGATCAGACTATTCATTATGTGACAAAATCCAGAGCTAAAAAAAGATACCAAGAATTACACATACAACAGCACTTTCAGTGTTAAAAAGGCAAGTATTACACTGCATACAGTGTAGTAAACACAGCAAAGATGTAGGATGCCACTGATCAAGATGACAGCTTTTCATCTGTGCTTTATGTTTTGATGTCAATTTCCCAGATTTATGGAAGAAGGACAAGTATGAGTCTCTTGGTAATGTTTATTGATTATTTATGCCCTTCCAAAGATCAGTTCCTTCTACCATTTAGCTGAGAAGAAGAGACTGCAAGAAGATATATAGCAGGGCTTAATAACCATGAAAGAATCTAATGGAAAGCCAGTAGTTAAACCATTAGTAAAACATCTGAAGAGTGTTACTACTTGAATATAGTATGTGGTGCAGACTTTTTGTTTCATTAAATGGTATGTTGTAATAAAGAAGCCAAACTATTCTGAGCTTGATTTATCTATCAAAGATCTGTTGCATTTGCAAAAGCTTAAGGATTATTTTTTAATGTAAATGCTGTCCTAAATAATTTTAAATTGCTTGAGTGAAATTCAGCCAATATGCAGTCAATGAAAGCTCTATTCTTCATTTCTATAATGCTATAATTTTATCTCTAATTACTATTTATAAAACTATTATTTATTTTTAAATTTTGAAAAGCCAGAATGTTCAACATCCCAAAGTAAGAAAAGTCTGTTTAGCTAATTCATCCATCCTGCATGACATTTATTCAAGTCAGAAGTAAAAAGGCAGAAATACTTTTTCTTCCTTGTTTTGAATTTTCAGATGTCAACAAATCTTGTGAAGCAGAAAGTCTCTTCTCAGAATGACTGAGCAGAAACTTTCACTAAACCTATTCTATGTGGTCCCTTTTGTGAACTGATTAAATCTAAAGAACCACTTAGAATTTCTTTTCCATTTTATGTGGATATTGAAAATACTTCCGCAACATCTTAACATACCACATTGGAAGAATGAAACATAGATTGGAAAGACAGAGAACTAATATTAAAACTTAATTTCTCTGTGTCAGCCACACGTCTCTCATCCTTGAGTACCAAAATGTTTTATTCTCCCTGTGTCTGCCTCTTCTACAAAAGAATCTGTAATCTCACAGCACAAGTTCAAACATCCAAACTTAAATAAGCTCTGATAATAGGGAAATAAAAGTATCATGAGGCTAAATGTCTCCACCAAGAACCTTACTCTGAAACATGGGAAATACGAGGAATCTTAGGCCATAATGTGAGTTATGGTATGTCTTAAGTGGAAGATGGTGGGTCATGTCCTACCCCAGTATGCATTAGCTGCAGAGCTACATAGGTGTAGAAGGCTAGTGAGGAATAATAATGAATAAATGAATAAAATTTTAGAATCAGAAATGTGATTAGTGAGTAAAATTCAGCTCTGACCTCATAAAGCAATGTATATTATTCTGACGAGTTACAGAGGAGATGTTCACTCCTTCAATAACAAAGCTAAGGCTATTTCACAGCTGTCCCACCTTCCTCCAGCATCACTGGGAAGCATTACATGTGTCTACATGAGGACTATTTCACCTTCAAAACATTCTGTTTTGAATAAGCCAAACACAAGTATTCAAATAAAAAAGATTGCATGCAAGTTCAGCATGAAAACTTCTGTTCCCATTGGAACATAGAAGTGATGACTTTTTTTTTTTTTCCTAAAGTTTAGGCAATTGTCCAGTTTGAATGCATAAATATACAAAATAATGTATAAAATTTTATGTATAAGGCTTTTTCTTTACATGACAAAATTATAGGCTTATGCGTGCACCATGAACAATACAAATATAATAATTAACTGTATCAGGGATTTTTTTTCTGACCACATAATCTTTCAGGTTTTTCAGTAGTACAAATTGGAAAATATTGACAGTCTGTTATCTAGTGCTTCATATAGTATTACATAGAATAAAATACTGAGATACATTGCAATGAGCAATTCTAAATGGTGGAACTTTTGGCCTGTTTTGCTAGATTTCATCATCTCTCAGATCTTTATCAGACTTACGTATGCACATATATAAACCTTCCCTTCAGTCTTTTGTACAGAATGTACAGGTGGAGACTTTATTGACAAATTTTTTTGTCTCACTGCCCATGAATGTGTATGTAAGTACTAGCATTTTTCCACTGTGTGGTAATTACCACTGTGGCTAGTGTTACACTTATCCATTCTGGACCATTTTCTGAAGCTTTATCACACATTAAGACTTAATATGAGATTTAGTGTTCTTTTAGTCCCTATCCAGCTAAGCATATACCTGAACCCTATCACCATAATAACCAATAATACATCTGTATTTATAATGCATGTCTTGCCTAATGGCAGAAAGTGCAGTAAAAATGTTCTGTAAAACCAGTAAAAGAGAAGTCAGCTTACTGCTTATCCATCAGATAGCAGTCTTCCCAGCAGCATACGCTTTGAACATGACTACTTAGGGAAATTTGCTAAGAAAACAGATGTTCCACTGCAAATGGAATCTTCTGTGAATTAGTATCTTCATCCTAAAGTTGCTGTGAAACAGGAGAAAAGATTGATAAAATGCTTCAAATCACCTTATGACTTCACTTCTGTGTTACTAATGATCACTATTATTTTTTATTTTTACAGTTCCCAAATGTATACTACAAGTTTCAGAGCTCATATTTCACAAATATATCATAATAATCTGGTTAGCATAGGGATTTACAAACTTTTTTTGTACTGTAGACCACTGTCTGAGACAAGATTGCTTCCCAGACCACTTCCTCTGCCATTCATGACATTAATGTATTGTACTAATGGTCTCTGTGATTATTACAGAAATGCTTACAAAGAGAAAGTAACAAGGAAAGTATTTAATGGATGTTTTCTGCCTTTTTTAAAATATCATCTCTCTGGTAAAAGTAAAACAATATAAAAGGTATTATCAACCAGTTTACCACAGACCACCAACAAACTTTTCCCATACCGCAATATAAAAGCCTGTAGCCTATTAACAATGTTGCATCAATTTCTCTGCTGTGAGTAAGGTTTGAACTCACATTAGTTTCTTACCAAATACCTTTCATATACTTCTGTTGGCAGAAAAGAAAGATTTGCAGAAAAATTGAAAGTAGCATTGGGCCCATGTACTAATTATATTTTTCAATGAAGTAAAAATTAATGTATTTACTATAGCTGACCTGAGATTAAATGAAACATGGCAGTTTAAAATTATTTGGTTATTTTTCCTTACATTCTTTACTTTTTTGCCAATATTCAATCTCTTGACATTTCAAAAACATATGTGTTTCATAAGAATATTTGAAAATTTCAGATTAATAATTCAGATAATTAGGTTTTGGCATTAATAGCTGCCATGGCTAACATTCAGGAGAAGAAAAATGTCACAAGAAGAAATATGAGGACTATTTGTACAACAAAGCTTTTGTCTATACAAAACTTGAATTTTCCTTGACTTCAGACAAGTTCATGAGCAAGCTTATGTACTGACATTGTCAAGGTGTTTGCTATCAATGCTGATAAAAAGGCATTAAAATTTACTATGTCCTTAAAATCTTTGAAAGACTCTTGACCCTCCTGCCTTTAAGTCAAAATGTTAACTTCTTGTATCTTTAACTATATGAAGACAAAAGTTCTTGTCTGACAAAGTAGATGTTAAAATGACAACTGTTATCAAAAAATTGGAACATTAGCTCCTTATAGCTCCCATAAGTAAAGGCAAACACCTGTATAAATCCCAAGCACATGATATTAAAATGAAGAAAGAAAAATGAAATGTTTACATTATCTTTCACTATTTTCACACCTTCACCAAAATGTTATCAGCATGCATGATCACGCAGTTTTCTCTTCTAGCCTTGGGAAAGCAACTTGATACAAATTTTATTCACTCTAACTACAACTTTATTTAAAATCTATGTCCACACACATGTACATACGTAGGTATCAGAGGCTACATGAAAACCTTTTCTGCTACAAACTTCAGCTAAAAAGAAGTGCTTGAATGTCTGCATGCCCATGCCATTTCCATGAAGGATTTATTCTCACCAGAGACAAGGGAAAGGGAAGACTGAGGGGAAGGAAAAGGAAAAGAGCAAGGCAAAGCAAGAGAAGGAAAGGAAAGGTAATGCTACTTATGTATGTAATCCTGAAAAAGCAAAACTAACATCACTTGGTATTAACAGATAAAACAAATCTGAAAAACTGGACAGTGCTGACAGGCCACTTGTGCCATACAGTGTTACATTTTTCTGTGCCGTTTTGGTGTAGTTTTGCCACTGAGCAGTGAGCTGCTTTTTTTCAAGTAAACTTGACAACCTGTTTCACAAAACCCTTCAAATATTATGGAACAGAAGGGCGCCAGTGATATTACAATATATCTGTATGATTACAGATGAAGAGTGTTTAGTATCAATTATGTCCTTCATGCCAGTTCCCAAACTAAAAAAAGTGCTTCTATGGTTCTGTCCTCTTCAAAGGTAATTACTTGGACTTTGCCTGTATAACCTCAAGCAAGTAATCTTTTGGTAAATTTCGTAAGGCACAGAGGTCAGAGGGCAGTACAAGAAAATTATGGAGAATACTTTTACTTCTGGCTAGATGTATCTTGAATTATGGATGATAGAGGGCTAAGAAAAGTTGTTACAGAAATGCTGAAGATGTTTGGAATCCTGGTGTGCTGCTGAATTTGTTCCTGGTAGCAATTTGAATTGACCAAAAGCTTCAAGGATCCGCCCTGTGTTTGAATACAGCATAATGAATACAGAGATGCAAGAGTTTGAGAAAGAACTGAACACACAGAAATAAAAAAAAAAAAAAGTGAAACTTGATTCTGAGATGTCATAGTCTTTCCAGCATGAAAACGTCATTGTTGTGAGACCCATCCTTTCCTTGCAAATGTGTCAACAGCCTGACAATAGGTTAATCGGAAAACACAAGTAAATCATTGAGTTATATAAGGATCTGTAACACCAGGATTGGCATTTATCTTAATTGAAAATCAAGAAGTTTTAGATTTAGAGAATAAATTCATCAATTATTTTGTTTTATGGGTGTGGGGTTTTTGTTGTGGGTTTTTTGTTTTTTTTTTTTTGCAATTAGGTCACATTGTATACAATTACATGAGAAACAGCTTCCTTCAGAAATATGATTTTAAAACTTTCTGAAAGTTCAAGCCATAAAGGCATGAGATAGAGTGCAAACCTGAGTGAAGCTTGATAAAATATTGTTAAAATTAATTGGTGCTTATTTAGTAATCAAAGTAGTGCTTACTGCTTTGAAATGAACATTATTTTTTTCTCCTGAGGATTCCAGCCTTCCAGGCTTATGTCAATCTTATTTCCCAGTTCATAAAAGTTGAACAAGTTTTGTGAGCCTTTTTGCATTACATAATAAAACATGACAATGTGGTATGAGTGACATAACCAATGTGACTCATTATATACCTACTGGAATACTAGCAGTAATAACCATTTTCAGAACTATGATATTCTTAGTGATGGACTTTATAAAACATATCTAGGATCAATTTTTTAAAGGTAAAATGAGGAATTGTTTTGGGGAAAAATGTTTGCCTTTATCGTCATGCATATTTTCTTAGATAATTTTCTTCCAAGCATAACTAGAACAAGACAACAATTAGAAATTGAGCATATTGCCATTAAAGTGTTGCAGAATGCCATAAAGGCAATGACAAGAACACTGACCTTGGAGCTGAGTAAAGAAGTAACAGCTAATGGGATCTGCTATACTGGAAGCCATATATAGCTTTCAACAGACCTGTTCTGATTTTGCCTCAGAAAAAGGTCAGCATACTGGCTGATAGTTATTGACAGATACTTATTTAGGTTCAGGATAATAGCTTTGAAAGTAAAATTACAAAGCTATTTTGGATGATTGCTTAGAACCTTGGCAGATAGATTGAAAATGCTCTTAGCTTGCATTTGTTGGCATTTTTATGAAGTAATTTTGTCGTTTTCCTTTATGGTGACTTGAATGTTGTTACCCATTATTCACTAAGATCTTATTTTGAAAAGCATAAAATCTAAACCACATTAAAAAGCTAACATGCAAAGCTAAGGAATGCTCTAGTTAACTAAAATGTAACTCTTGCAAATTTTACAGCTCACTTATTTGTTCAGTTTGTTCCAAAATACTTACTTGTCATACCCCTTTAGAAAGAAAGCTTGTTGAGAAATTATTTAGAGAAACTTTGAAATTATACAGGATGCATCTTAATGAAACTATCAATTTTTAAGTGGTTAGGTGTTGAAAAATAAGAAAATTAATTTATACCTTACTGCAGCATTCACTGCCAGAGGGTGTCGGCATAGTTCTCCTGAGGTCAGCCAAAGCAGTAGAAGCTTACCAGTAGAGGATCAGCACTACTCCAGTTCCCTCCACTTTCCTCCAGCATCCTGCTGGCTGAAAAATACTACCCAAACAGAGCTGTTTGGCTAAAAAGAAGGATGAAAACTGTAGTAGAAGCATGAGATAAAGCACTGAAGGACAGATTATGAGGCCTAAAATTTAATTCCTGAAGGAAGGTTTGGATATCAATATTTTCTGGTGCTATATATAAGCTAAAAATATTCTGAAGAGTTTGTGAGATCTTCCCAACTTCATTGTCTGACTGATGATGAAAAGGCTATTGTGAAACAAAGTGAAAAAATGGAGCTTAGAGTCCTGTAGTTTCATTAAGCTTTAGAGAGCTGTTCCTTAATTTGTATATTTAATAATACTCATACTTCCATGAGATTTAAAGTGTTTAATAAGCCTTTGAATTTGGTAGAGGGTAAGAAACACTCAAACATTCCTAAGAAACTCTGTCTAGTGGTTAGTTACTACTATCAAAAGATTTTCTTATTTACAGCAAATTTTTCCAGCTTTGCCTGTTAATTGCTGTATCTTACCATGGTTCTGACTGCAAGATTAAAAGCAATCTACTATCAGAAATCTCCTCCCTGGTTGGGTACCCAGAGATCATAATCAGGCCACGCAATATTCCCTCAGATAACAAAACAGACTAAATTTCTTGAGTTGCTCACTATAAGACTGAGCTTTCCTGCCATGTTAGAGAGGGTTTACTTGTTCATTCTCTCTCAGATCTCATCATCTTTACATGATTAGTATGTTTAAAATTAGGAGCATGTTATGCTGGATGCATTGTTTCAATCTTGCAATAGCCACCTATAGTCAAAGGTAGATAAATGAGTGAAAAGCAGGGAAACAGTAAGGAGACTGAGTAGGAGGGACAACGCATGATATAAATATAGCATTGTACATCATGTAGTTCAGCATCTAGATTTCAATTTGCAAAATGGTCTCCAATAAACTCCTTCTCAATGATGAAGTCAACAACTGAAATCTGTACCCAACAAGATTTGCATGATCTTTGGTACATAAGTAAAAGGCAATAGAGAAGAAGAGATTGTATCAAATTATATGTATAGTAATTATATACTACCAACACACTGATCATTGCACTCATTAGAGTTGGAAGAATATTCCAGAAACATATACAGTTCAAGAAGAGAGTTGGGAAACGGTAAAGAATCCAGAGTCGCAAGATTGAGTCATAGTGTGGGAGCTAAACTTTGCCAACAGAGCCACCTAGCTCACTTTATGTAGTTTAACAAGCAAGTACAAAAGTTGTGCAATCACAAACGAAAAAGTATCTCTAGGAGTAATATTAATTCAATAGAAGATTTCAAAAGAAAAGAAAAAAATTTAACATACTTCAACAGATGAAAGTTGAAGCTGGACAGATGTACACCTGTCAGAGGTGCACATTTGTTAGCATGAAGGTCTTGATAAAATCTTGGGAATGTTAATGACATTATTTCTCTGAAAATAATCATTCATGAGTGAAATGTTTGATAGGAAGTCCAAGACCAGTGAAGGAAACAAAGTATTTCAAAAGTCTCTTGAAATCTGCAAAAGTTCAGATTCACTATGACTATAAAAATTGAAATATTTAGAGATGACATCTTGAATTTCATCCAGTTTTCAGACAGAAATAGTCCTCCCTTAGCTATACTACACAAAACCTATGCTGAAAGAAAAATAATGTTACAAAATGTCTAACAAAGATACAAGGCATTTATGACAGTTTTTAAGAATGCCCTAAAGACAAAGATCTAAGCAAACCCATCAGGCAGTTCCTGAGTTCATGTAGCAACCTTTTCTGCATTGCTGTTTACACCTGTTCATCTTTGGCTCATGGTTCTTTATCACTATTACAGCTGAAAATAAAATACTAAAAAGAAAAAAAAACTTTTTCTAGAGGGAACAGTTTTTCTTCTGCCTTACATATCTAAAAAATACAGGAAAAATTCTGATTCCCAGTCCTTAGAACAATTTACCAAATATCATAGTTGCTTCTTTTTCCCGTACAGTTCTTAAATCAAGACAGGAGATTTTTATAGTAGAAACATTACAGTTCAATCAGTGCTACTGGCCATAAACCCAGAAATAATTTGTTTTTTTGAAGGTCACACTGGATGAATGGAGCATTCACATCAGTTTCTAAATCTATCTCCCTTCCATCTACAAACAGTCAAAAAGCAAATGCTATAGTGAAAATATCTACTATTAAATGATATTTAAAATAAACCTAATTAAATAAATGTGTTTATTTTGAGACACATGACATTCAAGAACTCCTCCCTCCTCAGCCGTACATTCCAGATCATCTGCTTAATGTGAAACTATCTCCATGCATTAACATGATTAAAAAAGCCCTAAATCTATATCCATTACACATCTGTGTATGTGTTTGATGCACTTCATCATGCAGCCAGACTGTTGACAATAACTGGAAATAAACCTTTGTGCAAATCTTCATATGGTCATGGTCAGATTTTGTTGGGCTGGATCCTTTTTTATCAGTTACCTCTGTGTGAAAGTGAATTTTTATTTTAAAAAAATCAATAGAAATAAACTGCTAATGTTCAGTTTCAGGAGAGTGGTAGCACCTATAGCTGTTCCATAAACACCTATGCAGTTATCTCATATAGAAATACTTTGGAAATCATCCAGATATTTTGCTGAATAATCAATAAATAAAAGAAGATGCAATTTATATATCATCAAATCTCTGGTAATTAAATTATCTCTTCCTTTTCACGCAGTGTGAGGAAGATGTTACACTTTATCTAAATCACTGAGCTAAACTGGAACAATACATCTGTGGCATAGTTCTAATTAAAGTTATCCCAGTACATTTTATCAGTCACTGGACACATTGACAAGCCCTAAATTTATCCTTGTTAAACATCTTTTAAAATTTAACTGGGTTTTTTTCTGCAGTGTTGGGTTCTTCTTCAGTTTCATTGGAATCACTTTTTTAATTCTGCTGCAACAACCAGGTGTAGTTCATAAATGTAGAATTAGGTATTGGGAATTTTTATGGTAATGATTTTTTATTAAATATTATGGGAGAAAGTAGGCATTATATAATGTTCAGATGCAAGTTGAATTTTATACAAAGGCATGACTGTGTATCAATTCATAGTAATACGAAGCTGAAACGTTGCCATCATAAAAGTACAAATATTGCTGTGCCAACGAAAAGTCACATGATAACTCTAGTACACCAAACAAAGAAGCTCTTTGCAGAACTCTAGTATTGGAGCTGAACAGGAACAAAGGTGGTACAGGCCATTAGGGAGAGCGCAAAAGAAAAGTTTAAATTGCCCACATTCTTCATATGTCAACCTGGTTTTCCACCAGCAGTATGAAGCCCTCTGACACCTAATTGAGTAACATTTGTTGAATATAAAATTAAATGAACATTACTAATTTTTCATTTACAAAATTAAATTGATAGGGATGTTCTTTGTATTCAAGGAGCTCCATAAATGACCATCTCTTATTTGTCACATAAATTATTCAGTGGATACCAGCAAAATGTGTAAAGTGATTTATTTATGGAAGTACTTCCTTGGTATTCAACCAACTCTCCATCTCTTGCTTGTTTGTAATGTGTAAACTGGAGAGTGTTCAATATCTGGAAAACAAACTGATGCCTTGTTTTACACGACATTTAATCCAGATTTTCTGATGACCACAGTTCCCATGGGTTCACATTTCAACCCAAGTATAAGCAATATCTATGACAATATGGCAGAGGTCACCTTTTTTTTAAAGGATATAATTCTTAAATAATGAAATTTGTTCAGAATGTTCCCATCATAAATATTATTAAGTATTGTGTTAGAAAAGTTCTGTATGAAACTTAATTATCATCTAGAGATTTATTGTGCCAAATTTGAAGATTAAATTTAATCACTAAAAAGCAAAAAACCAGACCAATTTCAGTCCTGTATTCAATGCTAGTTTCCTGTGTTCCCTAACTGTAGGGCTACTATTAAAGCAGAGAATTTACAAACACATGTTAATTAAGTAGCTCAAATAAGAGCTCAGGGAAATAAGCAAATTAATTTGCATATTTCCCTGGTGTATAAGGGGTTAATTAATGTGCTTTAAAATATTATTGTGATGCCATTCAGCTGAGTTCTGATCATTTGCTAATTTTTCAATTAGTTCTATTAACATGGGCTTTGATGGTATGAATGGAAAAGAGAAAAAGATATTGCCACAGAAGGCAAAGATTACTACAACAGAGGTGTTTATCCCAGAGCAGCTTTTGTGCTTGCCTGTACTTTCACACACTTAGGCTACCTGAGTTCTTAGAAGTTCTGGATCTCTGTGAAAAATGTAATGTCAAAACAAAGAGCCATCAGGGGCAGGGGATAGGGGTGGGGGTGGAAGTGGGGTATGTTAACTATTTGGCTCAATTATAAAAAAACATTACTTAATAGTGCAGCAATAATGCTTTGCAAAAAAGCTTTTGAAAAAGCTTTGTAGACACATCATAACAGCTGCAGGGAAAGTGGTCCATTTTCCTGTTAAATTTTCTTTATAGATGTTTTGTAAGTTCTGATTTTGTGGTAATTATACAGAAGTACTTCTTTCCAGGATTACTTTTCCCCTACTTCAAGTTGGACATAGTGGTGAATGAATAAACAGGCAAAGGTGAAAATATATCTTGCAGGAGACAAAAAAAATACAGCAATTTACAAATTATATCAAAATACCAATTATGTGAGTGTTGCTAGCTGAACATAAATGAAAACAAAGTGTGTAATTTGAACAACACATTTCTGAACACTACTTAAATATTCTCTAAATTTTAAATTGCAAAAAATTATGTCAGATAAAGCCAGGTGTTACAGGGAGAGAAAAGAAACAAAACAAAACCCCAAACCACCCAACTTGTTACCTTTTTAAAAAAAAAATAATTAAAAAAAAAAGCAAAAAGCGTAATACTAAGTCTGTCATTTTCCACTGCACTGTCAGACACAACCAAAAAATCCATATGAAACAGGACACTTATTTAGCCACAAAATGCAGTTCACTCCAACTCCCCTTTATTTTACTAGTGATACGGAAGAAAAAGGCCATGTTCCCAAAAGCACTGAATGCCCTTGCTATTAGATCTCTGACACTGCACAAAATATATGCAGCAAAGCCTGTAAATGTTAATGATAAACATGATAAAAATGATAAACAGAATATGTAAAAGCAGAAGAGATTTACAGGCCCCTCTTACCTGCCTTTGCTTTGCTAAATTCCACATAACGGTTTCATACCAAACCTAACCTAAAAAATATAAAGTCTTTATTCTAAAGTCCCTGTTTCACCAGGCATATTAAAGTGAAAAGATAAAATTATGGTTAATTTCACTTTTAAAAAGTATTTATTTCCATTCTTCCCACCATGTGTGAAGCCTGGAACTACAATCACAGAAGATGTGGACCTTCTTTAGTTCCTTCAAAAGAAGAACCATCTTGGGCACATTCTGTTCTTGACCCAGCAGGAATTAAGACAGAAATCCCTCAACAACAGAAACACAAAGTAATGAGGAAAGCTTGTAAATGGGGGCAGGAGGTAACAAGAGAAAGACTGACTGCCTCTTAAACCTCTGCATGAAACAAAAACTGCAGAAAGGTTCTGGAGGACTGCAAAATGTTAAAGTGGGTATAGAAAACCTGAAGATGAGAATGAGGAAAAATTGTCGAGAGAAATTTTGTGAAAGCATGATGATAATTTGTCATTTAAAAGGGCTGATTAAGACTGTTGGGTGATAAAGTGACAGCTGTAGGACTGAAATCTACCAATTTCATCATCTGTATTTACTTCAGGCACATGCATTGATATTTTAATATAAAGCCATATTGCAATTATTCTGTAGAAAAAAACAGTTTATTTCTGTAGGAGCACAGTCCACTTTCTCAGCTGAGGTTAGACAGCATCATCTTCATTCAGTCCTCAAGAGCTAGGCTAATTTACAGTGAATAAGATCTGGAATGTAAATCTAGTGGTATTCACAAAAGCCTGAGCCATGTATTTCTGAAAAGAGCACCAGAAGTTAAGTGAAAGATGATGGTATTTCTCAAAACGCAAACTCCAGGAAGGAGAAAGATGAAGTCATCACTTGTTACTATGTGTTAGGTAGAAAATTTATCCACAAATGAGTTAACGACTGTTCAAATAAAATTTTTTCAAACTTTCTGAATCTTACTTTAAGATAACCGCTAATACTTACAATTTAGGGGGCCTGTAGGTTAGGAAAGAAGCAATAATAAAATGACTGTGAGAAAAAAATTTAAAAGAAAGGCAGTCTTAGTCTAGGTTACTCTTGATTCAGATTATTTCCTCAGGCTTCAGTGGAATTTTGTAATTATCATGTGAAACTTGTAATAAGAAAGAGGAATTAACGGAGAACATGCTGTATATTTTTTTCAAAGTGTTTAGAATCCATCTCAAAATTATCAGCCAGATATATTGAAAAGTCATCTTAGCTTATTTCCAGACTACAGGAACTGTTCAGTTCCTAGTAGCTTTTCCCAGCATTTCTCAGCTTCCCAGAGACCTATCATGTATTGTTACTACTAAAAAATAGCAAGTGTTATAAAACTAATAGATATAAGTGATAATGAATAAACAAATTAAAAGTTCTTTTTAAAAGGCAGATTCACACGCTTTGGTCAGTACTTGTAGTTCTTGTCATTTATCTGGCTCAATATTTCCCAGGAGAAAATCACTATTCCTGACGTTTCACCTTTTTTTCTAACGACAAGAAAAGTAACCTTATTTTTTTACTCTCTCAAGTAGCAAAGTTTCCTACACCTTTAGGTGTAAAGGTATATAACTAGAAGGAGCAAAATGAGAGACAGTAGAATGTGAGGACACAAATCTCAAAGGCTTTGGCTACATAGTAATTGAAATGGCATTTTAAATTTCTCACAACCGTTGACCATCATTCAAGTGGCTCCTTCAATCTGATGAGGTATTCTGACCTACCACTGACAGATGTTTACGGTACATACATGTGCTTATGCAGCAAGCAGTGACAGTACCCATTCTGATGTTTATTTACAAAGGAAGTGTTAAGTTCAATCTGTCATCTGCCTTTATTTTGATACTTCACAATGTATAACTTCATTCTACATTAAGATTGTATTGCACGCTAATATTCAAAAGCAATCTGAGTTTCTTTAATTCCTGTATTTCCTATTTATACAATGCCACCAAATTGTAAAACAAACAACCCACTAGTGTAATTATAAATAAACAGAATTCTTTATGCACCATGCTGTTTTCTATGTGGGCCAAACCTTTCTGTAGTTTTAGGCCGATAAATCAGGAAAAGAATTTCACTTTCCTATCTTCTAAACTAACTCGTTTTGTTTACAGAATATTGTTGCTTTCCAAAGTAATTAAAGCATTAACTGCAAGCCTCATGTTGAGATGGTTGCATGACGTTGTTCAATACTGGGTCAAAACTCTTAGGGATGGACCTATTTTGAGAGCAGAATTGCCTTTAGGAACATGGAAATAGGACATGCACAGTGGTGATAATACTGTAAGAAAAATCACAACAGAAGTGAATAAATATTTCTATCTCAAGACAATAACATACAGAAAAATACTATGTTACCTTGGATATTATACCAGTTTTCACAATTACCAACTCCCCAGAAAAGTTGGCTGACATTGTATGAAACTGTTATCTAGATAATAAATTTACAAAACGTAATGATGTCTGTCTTTCATCTATTTACATTTTTACTGTAGTATTTCTTAGTGTGACTATACAAGTGATTTTATGGGTGTTGCATGATTAAAGAGAAAACATAAAAAAAAAAAAAGGAAGAAAGTATTTTAAAAACTTTTTGCTTTCCTTTGCCCTGATTCTAAAATAATTTAAATAGGACACTGTCTGACTTCTTACTAGTGTGGAATCACATTCTAATATGAAACACTGAGATTACACCAAAAAAAAAGCAATAAAGTATTCATAGTTCCACAGATAAATTCAAGTTCCTCTTTATTTAGAATCTGGTAATATTAATATTAATAAAAACAAGGCTAAGCACCAAATAAAATTGAGAGAAACCACTATCAGTGTCACTGCAGCTGATGAGTGAAATATTTGCAAAATTATGGAAAAAAACTAAGGCAGATGAAGTTTCTTAACAGTTGGAGATGCTGTCCAAATACTTGTATTGTTTAAAGCAGCTTTAATAATTTTTTTGCTAACACACCAGCACCTTCAAATAAAAGCTATTTTCCCATTCTTGAGTAAGGGATCAAAAAGCTTCAGCCAAACCTTTCTGAAGGTAAGGAAGAGACTGCTACCAAATTATTTTGCTTCAGACCAGATCTTAGCTGCCCAAATATGCAGAGGTAAGATGGCTCAGACCCCTCTGTTTCTCTCAGTGCAAGTTACAATATGCTTTCTTTCTTCTTGATACATTTTTCTTCTATATTCATATAGTGTGTAACTAATGTAGCCTGCCCACTAAGTCTCCTTTCTCCCCAGTCCATCTGCAAGGAGACTTCTCCAGCTGGGTAAGCTGCCATTCTGCCTGTCTTGTTCAGTAACTTTACCATGAAAAGCAATTTGTGAAACCCCCAGAATTCATTCATTAATCACCTGAAGAGACACAGAAACATATTGCTGTCATTCTCATCCCAGATTCCATCTGAGCACCCTTCACCTTTTCCATTCCTCG
Source organism: Falco rusticolus (assembly GCF_015220075.1). Classification (NCBI taxonomy): domain Eukaryota; kingdom Metazoa; phylum Chordata; class Aves; order Falconiformes; family Falconidae; genus Falco; species Falco rusticolus. Next base: position 38,025,771 of record NC_051210.1, on the reverse strand, counting down.
CTTCTTGGCTTTCTAATCTGAAACAGGCACTGCTTTTGTACAAGAACGATGACACGGACAAATGTGATTGCTTTACCCTAAGCCAGACCTGTGCACAGTCATACCAGAAAAGATACTGAAGTGGTTACAAGCAATTACTTACAAGCAAGTAATTATTTTATCCGTTATGTACAAATTCAGGCACAGGTTCCTTCTGCTGTTTAGGCTGTTGCAAATTTAAGGCAATAAAAGAAACAGTTCCTTCATAGGATGATGGTAATAAAATGGCTCCTGGCATACTTGAAACCAAATGGAGCTGTCAAAGCCACTTGATGTGTGAGTGTCAGCTGGTTAATTTTCCTACACCTGATTTCCCACTGTCATTAGAACAGTGAAATGTTTTGTAGACAAGCCTCAGAATAAAAATTTTCCCAGATATACAAATGAAGCATGCATTGGACTTTTTCAAGGTATTTGTGCATGACTTCTCAAGAATAGCAACACAGGCTTACAGCCATCCACAGGATCTCGATCCCACCTTGCTGCGTGATGCATCTAAGCACACAACAGCCCAGCTTCTTCATTGTACCCAGCCTTAGGGAGAAGCATTAGACCCATCCAAAACACTGCAGTCCTGTGGCAACCAAAGGCACTCTTACCCATAAGGATCCTTTTGTAAACAGTCAAACTTGTTTTATGACTACAGCCATTAAATAGAGGAGGGAAGAGTACAGGCTGCATGTAAGGGGAAAAAAAGAAATTGTCTTTCATAATGACTGTAATTAAGTATCAGAAACTGTCAGCAAGACAATGAAATTTCTGTCTGGAGGTTTTTCAAGACCTTACTGGTCAAAGCCCTGAGCAACCTTGTTTGGATTCAGTGCTGGCCCTGCTTGAAGCATGTTGGGATAGATAACTACCAGAGGTCCCTCCCAACAGGAATGATTCTATGACTCTGTAAGTTGCTTGCTCAGAAAATAATAGGATTGTCCTAATGCTGTACAGAGCCTAAAGCTACAGATCTGTTATCTTGTACAAGTGAAAAAGGACTTTTCTGTTGTAAAAGAATACATGGTAATACATTAACAGAGAAAAAAATCAAAGCAAGTATGTCACACTAACACTTCCAAATCAGTTTGAATTCCCATTCTTTTCTACGAAAAGAAGTACACCAAAGCAACCTATAAAAATGTTTTACCTGTTCAGTAAGGAAATACATTACACTTTTTCTTTACACCTTTCCTAGTGGATTCATTCTGTTGTATAAAGTATCCATTTTCTGTCGAAGATTCAAGCACAGCACTGGTTATTACTAATGAAAAGGCAGAAGGTCTGAGGAATGGGAATTCTGATGTGGCTGGAGAGCTGCAAGAGAAGGAAATTTCCAACACTTGGTTTTGTCTTGGGATACCCCACTAAAATAGTCTTGAAAATGTTCTCTGTCATGATCCTATACAATCAGACTAGTGAACCAGAAGTAAAAACCGTTGCCAGTATAAGTCACCAATAGGCTGAAAATAACTTTCAGCTGATCCAGAATCACATGCGAACAAAAGAAAATTCATTCAATAGCTCATAAAAATACCACAATAAGAACAATGAAAGAAAACCTATACAAAAATCCAGAACAAAGCAGACACCCCTGAAATCCAATGTTTTAGTGTTGATCATCTCCCTTGGTTATTGTTGTTGATTATGAATAAAAGCAACAACTCTGTTAAAAACTTCAGTATAATCTTGACTCCCATTCATGTTATCATTGTATGGACTGCTGTTTAAAGTTTATTTAACCACTCATTTCTACCCTATACTATACAGAAACTGCAGTACTGACTAAACATATATCTCAAAAATAAATGTGCTTGCTTATGATAACTCAAACATTTAGTAAATAACAGTTGATAAATGGATTGCTGATGGGAAGACAAAAACAAACCCCCAAAAATACTTCCACATGAAGAATTCAGGAAATAATGATTTCAGGGATAGGTTATGAAAACATTCTCAATGAAAATCCGCATGCGCGCATCTCCCAGTAGGTGGCCTTGCCACAGAAAGGATCTTCGGTCAATTCTACTATTTCTTCTATTCAAGCAGAAACAGACATCAGAGCTAGATGGTAGAAGAATGGAAGAAATTAAGTTACTTATGTGATTCAAAGAACTCCAATTTAACTTTGGCAAAATATGGGTGGTTTTTTTAACAAAATATGGCCTCAAAGGCTCTAGTTAATGTTAAATCCATGGGTTTGATAAACTAATTTAGTATTGAAATTGTAAGGTAATCATTGATTAGTATTTTGCAATTGGATTTCTCTACCTTATGTCTAGGACCTTGGACCCATGTTGTCATGCTACAGCATTACTACTGAAGTTGACCCTAGGTTGTCACATCCTCCCTCACTGACCCATAAAGCATAACCACTGCACTGGTCACACTGCATCTTTGAACGCAAGATGCTAGATTTGTGGAGCTCAATCAACTTTGTGTCTTAAGGCTTATTTCAAGTCTCAAGACATCTTAAAATTCTCTTCACTTCAAGAACACGAAGAGCAAGGACTAGACACAATGCTCACCTATATAGTTTAGCTTCTTCTGTGCATCCTTCTTTCACTGTTCCTAGATGTCTTGTATTAACAGTGTTAAGAGGAATGTTATTACACTGCAGCAACTTAACAAAGGATGGCATCCAGTCTTCCTCATTATTTGTTGTTATAACACCTTTATGTCTTCTGTAAGTCTAAAAGCCAGAATTATATCTGCATTTACTAAAATGCATCAAAAAGGAATATTTAAGGAAGTCCAGTAGAAGCAGCACTTGTCACTAGCTACACTAGAAACAGCTCCTTTTTGAAATCAGTCAGTGAACTAGATATTATGTAACACATATCCTCTTTGTTCCATACAATTCTGATCAAAATATTGGTCAATTTCAATACAGAGGTCAATAGTAATTTCATTACAAGGGTTTCACAACTGAAAACTGAATTTTTCGGTACCACTTTCTTCCCAGCACATAAATTTCTTAAATCAAATTAGGATTTCTTCCATAACTAAACATTTTAAGATTCTTGCATTCCCCTATTATCTGCTAATAGTTCTTCATCCTACTTGTTTTCTTTATTAATTTTCACCATCTGTTCTTTTAGTCTTCATATTCTATGAAGAAGTTTCCTTCCTTCAGAAACCCTCCCTAAAATACTTCTGGGGTACTCACACTCTGACTTCAAAGGAAAGTCTGAGTAGTTTACAGAATTAAGAGTAATTACCAATCTGTTGATGTAGAATAATCAACCTGTTGGAGCAGAGGAAATCCTCCTTAATAAATAAATAAATAAATAAATAAAATCTTGAAATTTTGACATATATATGTATATATACACACACATATTTATAGTTACTTCTGCCAAGTTTTTTCCCCAAAATGTTTTACAAGGGTACAGTTTAAAAAGTTATTATATTTTAAAATATGAAAAAGTCAACCTTTATAACCTGAAGAACTGCCTTGGTTCACATTGTATTTTTATTAGACTATTAACACTGCCTGAGACACACCAGAAAAAGCCATATACCATATTTCCTGCTTTCTTTTTAAAAAGATAAAGTTTGTGCCTTCTGTAATGTCATTGAAGTTCAACAAGTTATCAAACCTGCTTTGCATAAGGCACTGCTCAGACATGCATTTCAGGTATTTCAGAATGACAAACAAATTCAGTGCAATGTACAACATACAGAAGATCTCCCACCTCATATTGTTTTCTAGTTGGACATGCTTTATTTGTTCCATTATGCAAGAACTTTCATTGGCAACAAAGGGAGTTCAAAGCATAATAAGAGAATATGCAGTGAAAATCTCTGGCGCAGATAGGAAAGAATTTTCTCTTAGGCTGATAAGGCTAAATCAACAGTTGCACATGTCACACAGAAATATAGAGAAAATCTCATTTCAGGAGCAAAACCTTCTGGGAAGCAGGCAATCTATATAACCTCTATGACATCAGGAGGAGCTTTATAGGATGTGACTGTTCCTTTTATTTCTGTAGGTCTGCTACTGGAAGGTAGTGGGGGTTTTCTGTCTACAGAAAAGCCATTATATTTGAAATATTGAACTAAATATAAAATAGCCTGTTGTCATACCAGAAGTCTCTATTTAACATTCCCCTGAACTTGTTCTTTCTGAGTATAAAAGCCTTGAAATTCAGTAAGTAAATTCAACAAATTCTTCTACATAAAAACTATAAGCACTTTTTAATCTTTTTTTTTTTTTTCCTCCTTAGGTTGCAAGCCTCTTCATATAAAGCAGCACTGCGACGAATCATTAAAAAAAAAACCCATAGAAAATATTCAAGCAAACATGAAAATCTGTAAGTTTTTGCTTACAGATGCACTGAAAAATATCCAATTAAAATGCCAGTTTGTTTTTTCAAAGACTACTTAGGAAAACTCTTGATTTAAACATTTAGCTATTGTATGTGTATGAGTACATACATGAATGAGTATATTGACAAGACTACCAACCATTCATCTTCAAGTGCCCATGGAGTCTGATGTCTACAGTAGTCAGTCTTTCAGGAGATTAAAGCAGGTATCTTTGTATTTCTTAATTGGCACCATTAAGAGATAAACTGAGATTTATTGAATACTGTATGAAACATTGAGAATAGAAAGAAATTTATAGCTTTTTTAATATTTATAATTTCTTTTATTCATTTATTTTGGTGGTCAAATTGCTTTTAGTAATGCGAGATACTGAAACTCTCAATGTGGTTACACACAGGCTACAGATGCAACAGTAGCTAGTTGCAGACAAATGACATATTAAACCTGCAATGTACTCTTTTATTGTTTCTGATTACTAACAGACATACTAGCAAAGTGTTGGATAGCTTCCTATGCAAGTCATTAATTTCAAAAACCGTTTACTAAGAACATACTTTGAAACAATATCTATACTGTCATACACTTTGCTTGTTCACATCAATGAATCCCATTGTATACCAGGAAATCCAATAGTATACTGGGCAGACAGTGCTTAAAATGGAAAAAGTCACTTGTATAAAAATCAAAGGCACAAATGAATAGTTTCAGATCATGAATAGTAATTTCATGATACAAGATTATTTCTGATAATAAAATAGGAGATAACATTTCAATAATTAGTAACTGAAACACAACACGGCAAATTAAAATCTTTTTTTTACCAGCACTGGGGTTGTTATAGTAACCTGGCAGATGAGTTAAGAGAATTGTTTCTTAGACTCAGAAATTTACCAAAGCATTGCCTAGCCATTAAAACAGAAAACTTAAAAATATGCACCTAAGTATGCCACCTCTCAGCCAGCCAGTAAAGGCCAATTTATTCCTGGGAGGGCCTCACCGATGTCAGCTAAAATCAGTGAGCGCTGCTAGATGTGAATCATTAACCATCAGTCTCCTGCTTTTGTGCATTTCAGTCACATGAGAAGCTCCAAAACAATGCCAGGTATTCCAGGGGAAAAAAAAAATATCACACAGCCACTCTAAAATGAGGACAATTTTTAACTCTACCTACTTAAGTTAGAATGCCTCTTCTGTGTGTTTGAGTGCTGAAATGATACCTTAATGCTCAAATACTTTGAAAATGAAGCTCCATTAGAGTCTCAACAGTCTTCAAGAATTAACATCCTACTTAACTTCACTCAACGAAAGCTGCTTGCTTAAGCTTTTATTTTTAGTTCTTGAATGTGTGCACAAGAAACCTGTATTCACTGACAACCTTCGCCACAAGTGGTACTAATAGAAGGTTCAAAAAGGCATATTCCTGAGTTATAATGTTTCATAAATGTCAAGTTCAAGAAAGGGTTGTAAAATTTCGCATTTAATCTTCTGTATATCACAAGTCATTACATTTCACCCCACTCCACCCATACTAAACTCAGTAACTTTAGGAAGATGAAACCATTACTCAGAAGATAATCTATTATCAAGATTTCTATTCTCAGAAACTGGCTAAGTAAAAGGCACTTACAGGACTTTCTAGATGCATTTGGTTCTACAAAAGGACTTAGAAAACCCTCTTTTCCAGGTCAGTCTGGTTGAATATAATTTCTTGACATAAAATTTTTATATAAATACCTGTAAAGACCTACTGAAGATTAAACACTAAAGATCTAAGAAGGTAATGTATACCATCTTAGTCTGTAAGTCCGAATCTTTTTTTTTGCTGTCTCATATATTGTCAAATCCCAAAGCATTTCAAAGCAAATACTGGAGACACAGAGAGAGATTGTAGAAAGAAAAGTGAAGCTGCTTTAAATGACATTTTCAGCTTCCTTCATCATGGTTTAAAATAGTTTCCATATGACCTTCATGTGGAATATATGATTTTGTAGATGATCAGCTAGAATTTCTTGAAAACTTTGTTTTTCCTAGAATATGAAACAAGGCATAAGACCAGAGGGCCACAAGTCTGGCCAAGCATAACAATTTCAGTAGGTGCAAGCAAGAAAAATGTATTTGTCATCTAAGGATAATTCTTCTCCATGCAAAACAAGAAGCTAGGGTAATGGCATACGGTCCCAAAACACAGCTTGGGCCTGTGCTTTCTTCTATCATGTATTTACCTACCTAGAATAATTTATTTCCTTATACATTCCTTTTCTATTATATATTATACCTTAAATGTAGTCTTTAGTTCTGGATTAATGTTCAGAAGACTTCATAAATAAACAATTGTGTTTTAGATGGGTTTTATATGCATTCAGACAATTGTATTTCATCTGAACAAAGCTCATAATTCAACATGTAATATAAAAATTCAAATAACATTTTTCATCATAACAGATTGCTAACCCACAAACATTAAAAAACAAACATGCTTCAATGAATACTATGATCAAACACATAATTTAACTTCAAATATGACTGACAATGGGCAAAACAAAATTGACAATGCAAGACAAACATGCATTGTATCTCTTATGCATTTTATCCAGAGTTGTTCTCATCATTCTAAATAAAAGCAAAATAATCTGCTAAGAACAGAATCAACCCATGACTGAAAAAGCCCTAAATTAAAATAAAAAAAATTACCAGTTTTTTCTTGCAACCATCATCCAGTAATCAAAATCTCAGTGTGTATCAGTAAGAAAAACAATAGCACAAGCTGTATTTCACATATTGATTATTCTGCATCTCAGGTCAAATCCTGCATTTCTTACTTCTTTGTTTGTCTAGACTTCCACTGACTTGCAGATATTCGTACCTCTCAGCTCCTGCCCTCAGACCAGCACTCCATTGTTTGGCCTGCAAAGAACAATGTTTAAGGGCAAAATAAGAGCAGGCTAAGCTTCTTCTGCTATGTATTTCCCTGAAATAAAGACAGCTCAACAAATTATCAGATTTCTTCTTAATACAACAAAACTATGAGTCCAAAAATCAATGCAGGATAATGGTGATCATGCAGAGCCAAATCCATCTGTTTTTTTAAATTTCAAAGGTTTCATCAACTGGAGCATCAAGATTATACAGGTGAAATAAAATCGCATACCTACAAGCCATTGATTCTGAAATATTTTTATGAATAATCACAAGTGAAAGAAAGTCATTGAGAGCACAAAAATAAAATAAATATTATTATATTTAAACTGTACAATTTAAAGGTCTCACTGATAAGAAACAAATCGTTCATACCTTGACTTTTTCTCTTTTGGGAGGATGAATTTGAATTTGGATATTCACAGGATGAAGAGAAAGGTAGGAAGATTAAATAGATACCAATTAATATAAAAGTATGGAAAAAAATATTGGCTGGTTCCCTGGATAGCCTAGAATGATGTTATCTCATTGTTTTAGTGAAATTACAGCACTTTAAATTCTGTCACTTATGTGAAGTCATAATACTCTGTGTTGCCGTGCTATACAAAATATTTTAACATGGCTAATACCTACATAATCATCTGTCATTTCTTCTGGGATAGGACATCAAACACATAATTAAATAAATCAAATAATCAAAGGTATGTTCACAGCACATTGTAATTCAAGGTATCAAGATTATATGGTCATGTGCAGCACTTGCAATTCACCATGGAATCCATAATTCAAATATAATAGCATTTTTTTTTCTTTTTTAATCACCAAAAACTAAGACATACCTAGGTGTTTACCATACCTTCATTATAACCATGTTGATGTTCCAGAACAACCAGAAAATGCCATAGAAACACATTAAAGGACATGAAAGGAAAAAAATCCAAACGCACTAAAAAAAATCCACAGAAATTGTCTGTAATGCATAAAACCCAATATAATTTCATAAAGACAAGGAATAATAATTATTTAATTGTAGTTTCTGAACTTGTCATTGCTTGAGCAAAGAAATAATGTTAAAGATTGAGTGCATGAGACTTATCTGAAGAAAGATACTTTCTCTGTATTTGTGTGTGTTGACAGAAGTACTTGCCAGAATCCTAGAAAAATAGATCATACATTTATTTGTTGTGCACTTTTTCCACAGGCTGCCATTTCACTGACATTTAACACTTCACACCACAAGGCAGTTACAAAAAGATACAACAGATGTTTGATGGCATGAAGGGCAATAGGGTCCAGACAAATGTTTTGATCTGTAGAAAGGAATCCTTTTCTCACCAGCAGCAACTATGAAATGCAGGAAATTGTTGAAAATGCTTTAGAAGGTATCTAACTAAAAAAATGTAGGGGCAAAAATATAAACAGCCTTTTGAAAAAATAACCACAGAATATTGTTGGTATCTAATCCCTCAGAACTGGAGGACAATCCAGCAGTTGGCCAGCTCTGCTCTGTAAATGGAGTATGAGGCTCATGTGCTTAACATATCTTAGGGTTGCACTCAGAGAGTTTTTTTAGAAAATAAATAAGAAAAAAATGAAAGCATTGAAAAAAAAATATTAAGAACAAACCAGTGCTCAGGCTTGCAAATGCAGGACTAAAAGCAGATTCTTACCCTAAAAGTACATACAAGCTATGGTTGTGATCTTTCAACTAGCTTTCATAACATTGTGTTCGTAACTAGATGACAAAAGTGTGAAGCTCAATATCTGTTATGAAACCAAGTGAAAAAAAGTTAACTAGATTTGAGGAGATCTGATTTGAGGCCTGATCTAAACTACACTGACAATTTACAGCAGTTAGTCTTAGCGGATTAAAGTAGCTTTGAGTTGCTAAACTATGAGATAAAATTCCTTTAAGGACTTCAGATCACCTTAACTATTCAAATTATGTTAACCGGAGAGCTGGTACGATTTTACAAAATGGTTGAAACATGGATTCTTAAAAGATAAACTAGTACCTGCAATTCCTACTGATTTCAACCAAGATAATAAAAAAAAAAAAAGATAAAAGATCTTGAAGTCTTTAAAGCTACTCATAAACTCCTGAAATCAGTTTAAATTTTAATTTTTCATTTAAAAATAATAATAAATTTGTGGTTTGTATTCTTTATTCTCTTTATTCAAAATATTTTGAACCAGTCCAGAGCCCACAGCTGTGGATAAACTGAACCCTTTCTAATTACATGTCTTATCCCAAATAGGAACTATAACAGAAGCAGCTCTTTCCTCCCATTCTTTTACAGCTTTGAAGCTTTTTTTGTTAGCCAGGTGGGAGCAAGCATTATACTTAATTCAGACATACGAAAAAACAACTAAATACATAGTAGAAAATTTCTTCAAAAGCATCAGATAACAGGTGGCAAACAGGCAGGTAGGATACCACTTGGCAAGGTGTAAGCTTTGGTGATAATTCTAGTATTTATGTGTTCCATATACATGTGTTCCTTCATTCTGAAATTAAATGCCCAGGAAAAAAAAAAAAAAATCACAAAACCACAGTGCACTAATGTGGCTTTCTATAACAGCTAGCCTTAAGAAGCAGTGTGAGCTACTCCCAGGAAGAGATCTAACAGTCTGCTAAGGATTGTACCTATTAGGGGCTTGAAATGATCAGAAAGGGGTAGGGCAAGAGTGTTCAAATAGACTGCTTTTTTATTCTTTACATTGCTTCTTACGGTCTTATCACATCTAGACAGGCATAATGTGATGTGCCTTAAGAGAATCTGACAGTGTATGGCTAACACACTAAAAGAGGGGGTGAGATGGAAAACAAAGAAAGCTTCCCTGGTCTCCCTGCCCATTTCCCTCTTGGTGTTTCCCATATAAATAAGAAACTCAAAGCTTACCAAATAGAAACACTGACTCCAAAGACCAGGTATTCAAAATTTCAGCTGCCATGATTTTCACAGCAGACATTTAAAACAAATTAAAATGTGCTTGTTCTACAAGAAAATTCAAAGAAATCTTAGTAGAGACTCTTTGTCATGTTAGTAGTTGCTGGACATACAAGCTTGATACAAAAACATTGTGAGTGTATGTTATGGTACACTTTTAAATTAAGAGAGTTCTATTTTTGCTTCTTCATGGAACCTTACCTCATTTAGCAATCAAAATGGATGGCTCTCATTTAGTGAACGGTTATTTGATATGCTGTTCTTTCTTCATCATTAATTGGCTAGCCCTAGGCCTTAGATATCACATATTATTCAAATGCTGTTCAGATGACAAAGCTATTAATTTCCTCATGTGATTTTCTATGCCACTTATTATTAGAACATCAAGTAGAATTTCAATTGAATTCAGTTGCAACTGCATATTAGTTCTGGGAGCATCATCAGGCTGACACACAGGAAACAAGGAACACATGAATGGAAATCAGGGTTTGGCAATTTGGGCCTGGTGGAGTGCAGGACAGGGTGGGGTGGGGTGTATGTTAAAAAAAGAAGGAAAAAAAAAAAAAAGAAAAGAAAAGAAAAGAAAGGAGGAGGGAGGAAGAAAAGAAAAAGATTGGCTTAAGCAGCCCTCCTGGCATCACACATGAGCTGCTTAGGAAAATCTGTTCTACCCTGGCTTCTGCCATAGCTCACTATGAGAGTTTCTTATTTTCTGTTAATCCTTGCCCACCACAACTAGGTAGCTACCTGAAAAAGGAAGTGGATTTATGGATGTAAGTTGCTTAAGATGAATCGGTAGTGGAGAAAAATTCCCTTTTAGAAAAACTGATTCACAGTATTTTGCAACTCCTCCCCACAAAAAAAAAGAGCCCTAATTTTTTACAGTGATTCCATTAAAAAGCCCAAAATTTATGCACTGTGAGACAATAAATTTTTAACAAGCCTGAGTTACTTTATCTTTACTTTCTTCTTGCCATGTGGGATAGAATAACAAGATATTAAATGTTACTTACAGTCATAAATATGAATACCAACAAAAAGATAAAGTCATATAGCACGTAACACTAACTTTTCCTACAAAATTCCCATCTGATATATACTGAGACAGATGCAAGGCAAAGGAGTCTAGAGTTCTAGTAAGTACACAGTAAAATCTGTGTAAAAAGTAACCCTAGGAACTTTCTATTCACCTTCCTTAGAGATCTTTCGATATAAGCTCTGGGACCCCTGAAATTAAAAATTTGACAAAAGATATTGAAAAAATACATGAATTGGTTTCTTGGTTCCCCAAATAAAGAAGCTGGCATAAATTTCATCTAAAGAATATTAGAAATTACAGCTTATGGTGCTGCACCTCACAGTGCTTCCCTTGCTCTATTAATTTGGATTTGGATTGTTATTTCTAAAGGTCATTGATATCACACACATCTAGATAACTGCATTCTGCATAACTTTGACAGCTGATATCATACATGGGTAAACCTAAGAAACTCAAAGAATATGCAAGTTTTATAAAAAGAAGGATTTTAACGATATTAATAATGGGCTTAATGTTCTTTAAGGAAGGATTTAGCAGTCTCACATCTAAAGAGGTTCCAGTAAAGAACATTAATGAGAAGAGTTTCCTCTATTTAGCTTATAAATATCATCTTATTTCTGTCAAAAATTATTTTAATTGCTGCTGAAATTAATTACATCTATTTTTGTAGTATCATGAGGCAGCATGATACAAATTGGTTTATAATGTGAAATCGATATTTAATGAGAACCGTGTTGTTACAAGTATGGCAATATTTTTGCTAGATTTATTATATCACATTTATAACTCCCCCCCACCCCCATTGCCACCTTTCCAATTTGAATAAAGCTCCGTACTGTGATTCGAGTATCCAGGATCTGAACTACGAATTTCAAAATAAAATTTGCCATTCTAAAGGAAAAGCAGATCTTTTTCATTGTCTGAAAACAGTAAATAGGATAGTTTTACCCGTAAATTTAGTCTTCTGATTCTTAGCATGCTATTTAGCCTATGTCAAAAGCAGTTTTTGGACTGCTTCACTAATTCATTAATTCTGCACTGTGCTGTTTGCCAAGGTTACAAGAAAGCTGGTTTAACTGCTCCCTTGTCCTTGTTTCTAGCCATGGTTCCTGGGCTCTGTGACTACAGCCTTGCAGTATAGTGTTGTAGACTGGTTTTCAACACTACAATTTGCTTATTTAACAAAAAGAGTGTGACAAGCCCAACTGGAAATCCTACTTGTTTCTCTGCAGACTTGACTCCATGAAGTAAGAAAAGAATGCGCTTTTTTTGTATTTGCAAGATATAAAGATACTGTCTTGCAAAATAAGAGATGAAAAGGGTTAGTGGGATGAGACAGAGTACAGGAATAAAATAATTCTTGAGTCAATTTTTGAAATTTATTCCACTAGAATTATACTGAGGGTGTATATCATTGATTCCTTTGTTTCGTTTAATTCTATAGATTTCTTTTTCTCTACAGATCCTCTTAGCTCTTTATTTCAAGAATGAAGAGTTCTGAAGAATGAATAGTTGTCATTATTACGCTATCTTTTAAGAAGGAACTTTTAATTTTCTTAGTCAATTTCAATATACACTAATTGAAGACTGACTTGATAGACAGAACATTTAAGCTTAGAGTGGATCTTGTACTCTGCATTAACTTTAAACACCATTCTCTGGAAAGAAGTTGCGTCATAGCAAGAGGTATTCATATGCTCCAAAACTCTGCTCCCATATTTTGCTGGATGGAACTGGTAGTAAGTACCACACTAGAAGCATCTTCTTACATTTTCTGTTTGCAGTTGCTCTTTCTTGCTCAGTACTAGACAGTGTCACATGCAACACATTGCTCAAAGCTAGTATTTAAGGATCACCATGATCTCCCATTTATTGGTCAGCCTTAATGGTCAACATGGAGTATAATCCCTACAGATATTACAGGAGATTAAAATAACTTTTACACCACATTAACATATTTCTTAGAGATCTGATATTTCTGGTTATTAGTTCAATACTAGTCTCATAAGGAATATCTTTGTTAAATATAATGCCTGCTTCAGGGCTGCCACAGGAAATCACTAAAATATAACATTAGTCTTATTCTAGCAAGAGCACTGTAACACAGTGGAGAATATTAAAAGAAGATTAAAGCTGCTGGCAGAGATTTCTTTTTCAGGATTTTCTCACAAAGTTTAGAACCAGTGTGAACTGTTAACAGGCATGCTGCTCAGCACCAGCAATGCCTGCAGCCTTGAATGACTAAAGAGCAAAAGAGAAAGGAATAAATAAAAAAAAAAAAAGCCTTCCAGAAACAGACAACAGTTGCAACCAATGTCAGGAGAAACAACAAAATGAAATTAGAATTAGAAACCTATTGAAAAGGTAAAGCAGCTTCTCAAATGTAAGAGTGTAGTAGCTAGCAATGCGTTATTTGTGCAAAGTAGAGCAGATTAAGAAAACTGAAAATGTGTTTGGCAATCCTAGCAGAATCTCCATTTGTCTGCAGCATAAAACCTCAATTTTGTACAATTTATCATGTCTGGCAAACATTTTGGCTCAAGGACAGCCTAGGAATTAACTAGACGGTTGATATTACAGAACAGGATTGAAGTGCATTGGCAGAGCTGTGTGAGAGTTGTGTATAAAGCACCTGCTCGCATTTTGATTTGCCCAGACCAATGCCATTTACCTTTTGCTAAAGTGGCCACTAAATCCCTGCATTACATTTGGAGCAGAGGCAGTAGAAGAAGGCAAGTAAAAGCAGCTTGTATATGAAGTTCCAAATACAGTTTAATTCACAACAGGCAAACATTAATGGGCTACTTTTTAAGTACTATAGGCTACTTTTATGAAATAAAGGTTCCCAAGAAAAAGTAGTTATGCAAACAAATGGACACTTTACCACACACTAGCAAACTCAAAGACTAATTTGGAATTAACTATTATTCCATTATTATTAAACACTATTCCTCTTGGACTAGGCAGAGGGGGTATGAGTTACTTTATCATGTCTGTGGCCTCTGAGATGCCTGGGAGATGCCCTGCCTCATGCTGCCACTCTAGAATGGACCAGTTGTCCCAGAAATCTAATGGCATCCCTACAGGATTTCAGCTGTGCTTGGGAGAGTGTGGCCAGAGGTACCTACATGTAAGTAACCAAATGCCACCAGCAGAGTTCCCAGTGGTGAAACTGTGTATCTCTTTGCAGTTTCTGTCAATTTTTACTCACTTTATTTGGCAGTCAGAGAAACTGGTGCTGCCAGAGTCTATGTGTGTGTGTGTGTGTGTGTATTTGTAACTCCTAAACAAGAAAAATTCTTCTGACTTTGGAAAAACTTACCAAAAAAATAATTAGTGGAGTCCCAGTCAAAATCCGCTTGAAGAATGCAAGAATCTTTGTGCAAATTCAGTGAGCTTTGATCTGAGGAAGAAAATGGTATAAACTAATTAAAATGTAACTGCACAAGTCTATTTCTACTTGAGAAATTACTTCGTAGAAACAAAGATGGGTATGACACAGAACAAACACAATCCTTGCAAGAAAATATTAAGCTTTCTTTTGGTGTCCCAAAGTTTAACATATATAGGGATTATGGGTAGATAATGCCAATACAGAACTGAGTATCCAGATCAGCTCAACACTTCATCAGTTACTAAATTAATCTTACTGCTTGTTTATACACTTACAATAAACCTGGATGTCCCCTACCGTCAAGCCAGAGGGTAGCTCCAGTATCTGACAGAAATTCTAATCTTCCCAAAGTTCAAACATTCCCCCTAATGACAACTCATACAAAAAATCCTCTTATCTAAGACTTGTTTCCTGAGGCTGCCATTACAGGTAAAGCAGCTCAAAAGTTTCAGCACCATTTGAAAGCAACTCAAACTAAACTCTAGCCTAAAAATTGATAATGCTTAAATTTATTAATAAGTATAGATGTGGATAAATAATTGACTTGAAACTTTTATTTAAATTACTAATACTTCTTTAATGTCTTTAGAAGTTTTAAGTTATTATGAACCAAAACCATTCATGCAATAACTGCCTAAGTGTTGCCATCTGTTATTTTAAAGATTTAAAGCTCTTCAAGTATGCAAACACACTTAACTTTCTACCTTTGATGACTCAGTGTCGTTCATGTGTAGTCTCTGAGATTTGATTACAGTCTGATGTATCTCAATCATACTTATAAATGTGGGGGCAAAGAAATGAACAATTTAAAAGAGAATAGTTTTCTGACTGTTCCTGGATAAATTCTGGGAAATATTTTAAATAAAGAAAATGTTTTCCTCAAAAAACAGGAGAATGAAAACCTGTTAATAGGAAAAGCATGGATGTTAACATTTAATAACATGTTGAAACCTCATCTGTGATTCAATAAATGTCTATATTATGAGTAAATTTTAAGCAGGAATAGAATTTATTATAAATCTGACACAAGGTCTTACAATTGCAATATTATGCAGCATTCTTAATCAAAATGTACTTCTAATGGATATATAAAAGAAAAATTAATCCAGAACAAAACCACAGAGCAGAGCCATTGTATGGACTCACAGATGCTCTTTAAGCAGTAATTTCATTTATTTTGAGGAAGAAGGGACTACATTAATTACCGATTTAAATAACCTCTCCATTTTATTCTGACATTCTCCACTCACAGCATCATTTTCTAATATATTAAGTAGAATTAAAAGCAGATTCCATATTTTGATTCACATGCCTTTTATAACAATTCACAGGATTTTTTCTTCTTGTCATTCCACTATATGCAACACAGATAGCAGACTGTTCATTTAATCCTATTCCTTCTGGAATGAGAAAGAAAAGTTTTATCAGAGAGAAGTATTTCAAGTAGGAAAACAACAATCGCCTAGATCTTTGCAAACTTTGTATAAAAAGATGACTCAACAAAAAAAAATAATTAAAGGCTAGACAAATATAAAAACTGACTGTACGTGCTGTCTACCAATGTTGAGTCAAAATGTCTCCATTTTTTAGTTGCATGGAAACAGCTCAATATATTACATTTTTATGTTCTTAGCTGGATTGCATTTATTGGTTAACAGTCTTTTAAAGAGACATGTATGTACTTTTGGCTCACCAGGCAACTCTCAACTTAACCACCCTTCATTTTCCCTGTGGAAATAGGAATATGTTGCTATTAGCAGCATAAGCTACGTACATAGATGCTTTACAGACAAATAATAGTAAACCAGACTGTTTTTCTATAAAAGGTATACATCCATCTTAGTATGATTAAACACTATAAAACATTCAGACCTGCATACAGAATGTACCTCATTACCCTACAGCTTCTGATGAAATAACAATATGTGATTATTTAATGCAACAGCACCATTTAATGCCTTAAACTGGCCCTTTGAAGCTAATCTTAGAATTGGAAAAGATATCACATGCCTTGCCGTAATTATTCAGTCTGCTTCAAAATCTGCTTGCTCTCTTTCAGTGTTGGCTGTTTAATAGTCTTCAATGCAAGGGTATTACTGCATTGTACAACTTAAGATGCTTCAATCCAAACAACATTGATTGGTTTACTAAATCCTTATAGAAAATACAGTTCAAACAAATAACCAGTTTTGTCAGCATGGTGGGTTGACCATGGCTGGACACCAGGTGCCCCCAGAGCTGCTCTGTCACTCCTCTCCTCAGTGGGACAAGGGAGAGAAAATAGAGCAAAAGTCTCCTGCATCGAGGTAAGAGCAGGGAGATCACTCAGCAACTACCATCATTGGCAAAACAGACTCCACTTGGGAAAGATTAATTCAATTTTATAATTTATTACATTTAAATTGATTTATTTATGTAATCAATTAATTTAAATTAATAAAGAATAAATCATAAAACACCTTCCTTCCACCCCTCTGTTCTTCCTGAGCTCAACTTCACTCCCGATTCTCTACCTCCTCCCCTCCAGTGGCACAGGGTGATGGGGAATGGGGGTCATGGTCAGTTCATCACACTGTCTCTGCTGCACCTTCCTCCTCAGGGGGAGGGTTCTCACATGCTTCCCCTGCCCCAGCATGGGGTCCCACCCATGGGAGACAGTCCTCCACTAACTTCTTCAAGGTGAGGCCTCTACAGGCTGCAGTTCTTCACAACTGCTCCAGCGTGGGTCCCTCCCACAGGGTGCAGCCCTCCAGGAACAGAGTGCTCCAGCGTGGGTCCTCAACAAGGTCACACACCCTACCAGCAAAACTGCTACTGCCTGCCTTCCTCTCTCCATGGATCCACAGGTCCTGACAGGAGCCTGCTCCAGCATGGGCCTTCCATAGGGTCACAGCTTTCTTCATGCACAACTCCCTGCTCTGGTGCGGGGTCCTCCACAGGCTGCAGGTGGGTATCGGCTCCACCATGGACCTCCATGGGCTGCAGGGGCACAGCCTGCCTCATCATGGTCTTCACCATGGGCTGCAGCAAAATCTCTGCTCTGGTGCCTGGAGCACCTCTGCCCCCTCCTTCCTCACTGACCTTGGTGTCTGAAGGGGTGATGCTTTTGCTTATTCTTACTCCTCTCTTCAGCTGCAATTGCACAGGTTTTCCCCCTCCCCATCTTAAATATGCTGTCCCAGAGGCGCTACCACCATTGCTGATGGGCTCAGCCTTGGCCAGCGGTGGATCCATCTTGGAGCCAGCCGGCACTGGCTCTGTCAGAATTATGGGGGAAGCTTCTAGCAGCTTCTCACAGAAGCCACCCCTGTAGCCCCCCCTGCTACCAAAACATTGCCATGCAAACCCAATATAACACGTCAAAAAAAGAATAGATCCAGACTGCAAATTTATGATGCATTCCAGATGAAAATATCATCACTGGAAGTGAAACTGAAGTTGCTCTGAGGTAACAACTATTTTTTCACTTACAAATTCAGTGAACTGATTGACTTTCATTTTAGAAAAATCAATATTGTTATTGGAGAAGAGAGAAATAAAACAGTTGTCCATTTGAACAAATCAATAAAAGTAGAAATGCTTAAAAAATTCCTCAAGAGGAATAATTACATTGAGAGGATTTCATTAGTGTGGAGATTATCTTGAAGCAAATTTCAGCATCAGAAGTCAATAGCTACCCTGAGTGTTTTGTCATTATTTTGCCACTTTCCGTTAGAGACATACTTCTGTGGTAAAGACAAGATAAGGTAAATACCTAAAATCTGCTGCAGTATTCTGAATAACAAAATAATTATGTTTCTAAATGGCAGTGGGGTTTTTTTTGTTGTTTGCTTATATTATATCTTGCCTTGACAGTCACACAAGGGATGAATTTTTATGTCACAAAAATTTCTAATTCTGTCCTGTATTCAACCATGTAATATGTTGTTCAATATCAAGTATTAAATCTGGAGTTATATGCTTATAGTTATTTAAACACTTTTGAAGCCTGAATAATCTCAGCCATACAATGAAACAGTCAGGAAAATTAGTCTCCTACTTGATCTTTGGTCTGATAAAAACCTGTGAGGTTAATTTTTGTATTTAAAACTTGGTTTTATTTCAAGTGCTTCTTCGTATCAGGAAGCATTAGAACATTCCATCACTTTTAGCTTATGTCTTCTTAGGTATAATACGAATTGGGACAGACAAAGACAATACAGGGATTATGGCTGAGGGAAAGCATAAATAGCAACCTGGAAATTGCTATGGTTCACCAGTAAAATATATATATATATATATATATATATATATATATATATGCGCTATTTTTTGTGCAGTCCTGGTCTTCTGATCTTAAATTCTTTGTTACTTGTATCACATATACACTTAAAGGCAGAAAAAACATATATGAAAAATTAACTGTGAGATACTTCTAAATTTTAACCTTGCATTCTCTTGTAATTAGAAATACAGTTAATAAGCATGCATGTTTATAGCATTACTCCAAGCAGTACCTATAAGATATATGTAGAAATCTCTCATCCACATATTTGAAGACCAGTATATGTTCCTGAAAAGCTGAAAAATATTTTCTTTACCCAGGGTTGGAACTGCTTTAAAGGCAAAAACAATACTAGAGCTTATAAGAAGCAGAGATGACTACAACAGAAACAGATGAGAATTATGAATTTATTTGTTCATAAAATATGCCAGTCTACAAAAGAGTTTCATATACTAGTGTGAGTTTTTCTACAGAAATTAGCCAGAGTAGCAATAACATCATAGGTCCTTTTGTAGATGTAAAAAATATTATTTTTAAGGCAACTACACTTAGGATTAAAAGTGTCCCTTCCTGCCCCAAGATAAGAGTGTCTGTATTGGTATTTAACATCGTTTCACTAATCTAGTTAAATTCAGTCTTCTAGCCATTCTGTAGAAATTTCCATACTTTTCAAGCCCCATAGACTGGGATTCAAACTACTCCATAAAGTCACAAGAGCAATGTGAGATTCTATAGACTGAAGGCAGCCAGAAAGCAGGATGCTTACTTACCCTGCACCTACTCATTAAGGAAGGTTTAAGCTTTTAAGTCTTACAGTATTAATGTTAAATGTTCAGTTATTTCCATACAAGGTTTGTTTCATTCCAAATTCAGAGGTCAGTGTCTCCGGTCTTGTTTTTAAAGTCAGATTTATACTCTTTATATACCATTGAAATGTTACTTTTATGGGGCTCAATGCTCAATAATCACTATCCTGCTTTTACTTTGCTATAGGTAGGGACACTCAGCCTGTTAAATCTCTGAATGACGCACCTGAACTCAATACTGAAGCTTGTAACTAGCAAACATACTCCAGCAAACACCCACTGAAGATTTTCACACTCTTTTCTCATTCAGTATCTTTTTTTAACAGCTCACTAGTGTCAAGATGGCTTGTTCTCCTTTAAAATCTATTCTGTGCCCACAGTGATCACAACTTACTGTTATGAGGGTGAAGGGTAATAAGATGAGCTATCAGACTGTCTTTGCAGATACAGTTTTAGAGGAATGACACTCCAAAATTCTTTTTTTATCAATTGCTGCTGCATAACCCAGAAACAATTTGATCTATACTGGATCCTGATTTATACCAGTTCTCTAAAGAATACCTCTTAAAATGAATCAGTTGATATTGTGTGTCTTAAAATCTAAAAGCCAAGTTTACTTCTGTGAATTCAGAGATGACTCCTTTTAAATAGATAAGAAATATTATCATAGAAGCGTGTGAGTTGTCTTCTCCCTAGAATATAGATCTTTGTGTCCCAAAATTTAATTTAGCAAGTAAGTATTAAATCAATTCATCTATATTCCTTCTCTGGTCAATAAAAAGGGAGTCAGGTATCAAAGACTAATTTTATAGCATCCCTCACTGACTCTTCCTCTAAACTACCCATTGGAGTATTTCGCTCTTTTTCTGTTACCTGTAAAAGGCAGTTAGAGAGGAGGAGGGGAAAATGCTATGTAGGTTGACTAAATTTATTGCCTACTGGATGGTAAGATCGTAACATCCAACTATTCCTCTTCCCATTCCTAGCTGCTGTTCTGGCCATAAGTTCATCTAGTCAAATATCCCCTAGATCAGCTTGTTTAACATCACCAAAACACTGGCTGTATGAAATTTGGTAGTTTGTTTTTAGATAATGCCTTCCAGAAGGCAGACAGTGTTCTTTTGGAGTTGAAAGATCCGCTACTGCTTGTTTCAGGGCTTAATCACTTCCACTGTTTGAAATGTATTCATTGGTCTGATTCCACTTTCTGCCTCTGGGTTTTGTTATGCCTTTCTCTGCCTGGAAAATTACAAAGTACTTAAGTAACTGGCTTTTTCTTCCTCTGAAGGTATTTATAAACTGCAATCAAGTCACTTCTCAGACTTTTCTCTCAAATGTAGAGTGTGAACTCTTTATATATTTCTGTGATAAACATTGCTTCTGCTTCTTGAATCATTCTGTGACTCTTTTGCATTTTGTCCAATTCCACAAGTTGAATTTTAAAGTGTGACGTATGATCTGTACATAATTTGTACTCAACAGAAAAGGTCACTTTCCTTTTTTAATTTACTCTTTTATTTATATAGGTGGATGACGAGGACACAAATCAGGGCCAGAGATGAAAAATCAGTTATGCAACAGATGTGATCTCTTGAGACTGCTTAATATGTACTATACTATAGAAGCTTAAGAGTTTATGACTGCTTAATTTCACACACTGCCTTGTTTGCAATACTTTAATGAAGGGACGTATACCCCAAACTGGATCATCACCACTTTTCCCTGATAGATCCTCATGAATAATACAACCAGAACCCTAAGAACAAATTGGAACTTCTTGCTCAGAAAAACTCCCAAAGATAAAAATATTCACATTTAGAGAACCATAACTATAAACAGTACTAACTTTTTAATGCAGCGTACACAACTCCTATCTTACATACAAGGGACTGGTTTTTATTTTAAAAAATCACATTTCATTCCAAAGAAATAAAACAGAGCCAGGTTTAACTTTCATTTAACATGATTTGGCTAACATTGTTATGATATCTGTTGCTGTCAATTATAAATTCTGCACTGTGTAATTGAAACAATTTGCATAGCATAAATTACTAGTTATTCTGAAACCATTTTCTCATAGCATAGTACTCTAAATGTGCTATAATTGCATCTGATATCTCTCTGACAGGTCCTGATATTTCATAACCATTGAATGAACAAAACATGCACTCTATCCAGCAGGAAGCATTAATAAAAAAATGAAATCTGGTATTTACATGCCACTTGCATTGATATTCATGCAAGAAAATGGAGTTTAGCAACTCAGTCCAACGCTCCTCAAAGTGAATGGGAAGAGCCACAGCAACATCAGTGACAGCTGGATCATAAACACAGGCCCAGCAGAGGCAAACTACCTATGGCACATAAAAGTGAGACAATAAGCCAAGCACCGAAACTGGATGGCAAACAGAAAGACTGTTCTTAACAGCCTTAATCTGTCTTGCACTGAATATATAATAGCCTTCTGCTTAAATTCAAACAAGTAACCAGGTCCACCAACAAATTACACAGGCATTCCTATGCTGCAGGTTATAGGCCAGAGACATTTTTTTGACTGTCAGCACATACACGCCATCAGCATTCTTGTAGCAACTTTCTCCTTTTGAATGAGACAAAGGCCCATTTAATTCCTCCTTTTTTATTATTTTTTATTATTATTTTTTTACCTTGTGCTGTGGTAACATCCAATGTCACTCAAGATCATAATAACAACAGAATTTTATGTTACCAAATGAATGGGACTTTTAAGAATTTTGCTGAAATATAAAATTATACCAGTACAAGGAGTAATTTTTTGTGCCTTTGTGACTGTATTTTTACATTGAAAATATGTCTGTTACGGAGAAGTTTAAATTTTGGGAAAAAAAATCCAAACCCCAAAAGATCTTCAGGCATCACAGTCACTTTTATTTCTGCATGAATCTATTTCACTGTTTCAAACAAGAGTTTACACCAAGAGTTTTCAAAAATTTATATAGATATCTATTCTACTACTTGGGTATAGTTTTTTCCTTGGCTCCTGTAAACATACTGGGATATACCTTGTTAGCTACCTTCAAGACAGTAACATGTTAATTCCTAAGAATTTGTCCAGTTTCAGTGTTTTCCCAAAATTATTATTCGTTTTATTAATTCAACAGGATTATTCATATATTTAAAGTTACATGTGCACTTATGTTATGAATCCAGAACCACTTACTTGGCTATTTCCAGTACAGTTAACAGAAATCATCATTATCTAGATGATTTACTATTTCCAGTAAAGTTAACAGAAATTATCATTATCTAGATGATTTAACTGACAGTTGAGTTCATTTTCCTGAAAAGTACTGATTGTCTTCCTCTTTGTTATGTGAAATTTGTTGCCTTTGATCTACTGAAAGTTTCCCAGAAGTTCCTGACCAGTTAGTGTCAAGAAGTACAGGTTACATATATGTCATTATAGAGATTGACCTTAATTGAATAGTTTCCTACTAGTAACAAAGCAGTTTTTAGGCTTGCCAATACTGTAACACTCTCAAATGTGTTTGTAAAGTAAACGTTGGGGCGATAGTCTACGATTCTTCAATATGTGACCATCTGGTCGTATAATTAGAGAAAGAAAGCTTTGGTGTTGCTTAGTATAATCCATCTTCCAAAACTGTTAACCTTTATATTGACATTTAAAGCTAAGGATAGTAAAGATTTTAGGGAGACTAAACAGTTTACACAATTATTCTAGCATAAATTTTAAACAACCAGGAAGAAATATTGTTATTCTATAAATACAAATACCTTCTTTAAATAAGGGTTAATTTCAGCACACTGCACTCAACCTACAAACCAGCCAATTAAAACATTCCTTTATTTACTTACCCACCAATTATTGATACGTGTAATCATAAAATTGATTAAATAGGTCATTAAATCATTAAACAGATTATTTTATTGGCAAGACCAGTTTATATTTCATACTGTATTGAATATCTAAATACAGGTTTCAATTTCATTGCTTACTTTCCCCTGTATATAGCATAATATTAGATTTAGAAACTAATGCTTTCTATTAAAAGTATATGCATATACAGGGGGGGTGTGTGTGTGTGTGTGTGTAATTCCTTTGAGACAGATATGCATCAAATACGATATGCTTATGAAGCCATACTAACTGTCAGTTTGAAGTCAATTTCTTAGGAACCACAGCTCAGAAATTTTGCTTTCAAAAACTTAGGTTATTGAGTAATACTAGAAGATAACTTACTACAAAACAACTCTTTCCTAGATCATTGTGGTTTTGCAAAATTAGAATGGTCTGCAGCAAAGTCCATTTAGTTTTAACAAAAAATGTAATTTCTTGCCAAGACAGAAATGACATTTAATTTACTCTAACCTGTAACATTTTCTTTATCCAACTATTACAAGTCATTTCAATATACCTAGATCTACATTTTCCATGAAATCACTGCACTTTTCTCAGATAACAGAGAACCTGTGTGACCTCAAAAAAGTTATGTTACAGCACATATATCAAAGGTTTGGTGTTTCCTCCAGGAAGTATCAGATTATCACAGATGGATTGGCATCTTTAACTCATAAGACAGAAGCATCAATACATTTATTAGTATAAAACAGTGATTTCGCAAAGTTTGACAGTAAATGTGACTGGTTTCACAAGATTCAATGGCAAGATACACTTGATTATTTACTGCAGAGGACAGACAAAACTGCCAGGAAGACCCTCCTATTGAGTCACAAGGTTCAGAAAGGACTCCTTTGTATTCTAAACTCCTTCTCAGAGGGGAGTTCAGGTGCAACTAGATCCAGACTTAATGTCAGACTTGGTCAATGATTTATATCTAAAAGATTGTAAGTGCAGAATCAATCTTTCATACCACTTAACTAGGATTTCAGTTTGGCATGTCATTAATCACTTACCAAGAATCTGTTAGAGCAAGGAATCTCTCAGCCTCATGGAGTAACCTTGAGAGGTGACCCCGCTCAAAGCGAGATCCTGGTGTGCAGCCCACTGCTGTGCAGGAAGCTCAACGGGCCCTGGGCTGTCCACTATTTAAGGAGTAAGATAATCGACTCATAGTCATATTTGTATACCAACTACAAAAGTTAGTTTCTTTTAAACATAGCTTGAGTTGGACCACTGTTAGGTGGGTGTATTGTTCAAGTTAGCCTTGGGCTATTGTGTTATTATCTGTCTCCCACAAATACACTTTGAGTCAGATAGAGCCATCACAATCAGACGCATCCATTACAAATGCCACTGGTGCTTATCACTTAAGCATTGATCACAGAAACAAAGGTCAGGTTGAGTGAGGCAGGGGGAGAGGGGAGCATACCACCACAAGGGCCCAGGAATCAAAACTGGCTTTAGATCCTTTGTGATTTCAGTCAAGTAAATCAACATCTTGCAAAAATGCAATTTGCATGCAATCGACTTGAAATCAGTTATGTTAATCAGTTCAAATTAAATTTTAGATTAGAAACAAAAGTCTGAATGAAAATAATGCTGAAAGTTATTTTCTCAGAAAAATATTTTCAACTTTTTATGGTAACTGAGGATAAGAGCACAATGTGGAAGTATTTTCATTTCCCTAAGGTATAGAAATTCTAATTTTATTTCAGCTCAAACAGATACCTGAGGAATAATATTATTAGTCATAGCTTCATGGCCCTGGAGTGTTCTAGATGCTTTGGAAAAGGAAATATATATTTTGTGTACAAAATTTGTTGTACAGGGCATGAGCAAGGAATAAACGGTATTGAAAGTATTATGTCATGCAGTCTGGAATCCAATAAAATGTTTGCCACTCTGTCTTATATATGTAATTTCCTTCAGTCTAAGGTTTACCTGCAAACAGATGCAAGGATATATCCTTTATTTCTCCATGCACAAGAATATAACATATAGAGAAACTGCAGTGAAGTTGAGGAACATATATGGTGGAAAACCAGACCCAGTCCCACAAATAGGCAGAGAAGTCACATACACACGAAATACCTCAGAAGCACCAAAAAAGCAGAAACAGCTCCTTAAAAAAGGTAGCTTAGATGACTAAAACTTGTCCCTTAAAAGGATACCATAACAGTAACTCTAAGGATCCACTTTAATGTTCTGGGTATCTCTTTTAACATTATTTCACAAACTGAAGGAAGTTTTTACAGCAAAAGTACAACAATCTGCTCAGTGGCTTTTAACATTCATCCTTTCCACCTAGGCATTTGTGCCCCAGAAGTCACCATATTATCGAAATCTCATCTACATCTTCTAAAGATTTTGAAAATAAGCCTTTCAATTTTATACTTTGAAAAATGGCAAGTTTTTTGACAAAGTTTCATAAAGTATCTTTGGACTTCAGTGGAGGGCTACAAAGATGAGGAGACTGGAGCACCTGTCTTTATGAGGACGGGCTGAGAGAGCTGGGCTCGTTTAGCCTGAGAAGACTGACAGGGGATCTTATCAACAAGCATAAATGTCTTAAGGGCAGGTGTCAAGAGGATGGGGTCAGGCTCTTTCCAGTGGTGCGCAGTGACAGGACAAGGGGCAATGGGCACAAACTGCAACACAGGCAGTTCCATCTGAATGTGAGGAAAAGCTTTTTTTCTTTGAGGGTGGCAGAGCACTGAAACAGGCTGCCCAGAGAGGCTGTGGATTCTCCTTCTCTGAAGACATTCAAAAGCCGCCTGGACATGATTCTGTGCAGCCTGCTCTAGGTGAACCTGCCTTAGCAGGGGTTTGGACTAGATGATTTCCAGAGGTGCCTTCCAACCCTGACCTTGCTGTGAATCTGTGACTTCCTAATCCTCCACAAAAAAGGAAGGAGAGCTTTCATTCCTTAATATCTTTTCCAAATTTTTCAGTTTTAGCACAGAATACTCATGGCAACAGGTGCTTTGTGAAGAGCCTGGGACAAAGAAAAGAGAAATTGTGCACTACATAACATCATTTCACATTAATATGTTGAGTCTGGTGGAGGCTCTGCATTCTCTCATGTTAAAAAGGCAAAAACATCATACCCATACAGCTCAGAAGAGTACTAGAATCCTAAAAAGACAAATCATTAACTCTGTATAATCAGAAATCAGGCCAGACAAGTGGTAAGGAAATGTTAGTGGGGGTTGGCGGAGTGGAAAGGATGTTGCTGCTGCCTGCTGTAGGGCCAGGCTGTTCCTTTATCCAGGTCATAAAACACAACACAGACCTCCTAGACAGCACAGTGTAAACCACTAAGTTTGTTGTCAGTTGCTTACAAACTGACACTTATAATTATATATGTGTAATTATATATATAAATATAATAATAAAATAATATGAGCTATTATTTTATGTCTATCCTACAGTTTCAGCAGGGACACCTGAGCAGAGTACCTCAGTAAAAGAAAAAAAAAAAAAAAAAAAAACCAACGATATAAGCTGCTTCTGAGGGACAAGCAATGGGTGATAGTTGGTCTGGAGCACCATCAATAACCATTTCTATCTCCCAACCCAACAGTTTCCATGTGAGACTGCAGTTCAGACTGTCATAGTTAAGTTAATTCAAACCAAAAGCATTTACAAAGGCTAAGGTATCAAAAAAACCCCCAAGTGTCAGACTTTAACTAGTGCATCCCAGGAGAAAGAAAAACAGCAAACAACATAACTGGTACAAGTTCAGTTGGCTGAAACATACTTGAATTGCATTGAACCTGACAGCAGAAAAGGCAGGCAGGAGAGTCTTCCCTTTCCCCTGAAAACCTTGCTTTAAAGGGCTATGCCAAGTGTGTTAAAGCCTGAGGGGAAACACCAGCATGTACAGAAATAGATGACAGCTCTGTTCATTTCAGTTTTTTAAACTTCATCTGAAAGCTATCATTCAGTATGAGTTGAAAGCAGAAAAAAATGCTACAGCTATAATTTTAAGACCTGAAGGAAAACAAAATGTGCAGGAAAGCATGCATATATAAAGTGTAAGCCTTCAGCGTTATGTATGTATTGTTCTGGTTTGATGTGTTCACAGAGTCCGAATTGAAGGGGAAAGCATATGTAGAACTTAGCCCATAAACAAACAAAAAAGGGGTGTCAAATATCTCATATGAAGCATTAGTAAGGCAAAACAGTCTTTTTCATATATTATTGGCAGATATGTATATGCATGTAGGTATGCACACTTATGTTCTCAGTGCAGTTAAAAATAACCAATAACTGCTCTGCACGAAGTTTTGCAAATCTGATGAACCTACAGCAGGAACTAGCAACTCTTAATCTTGTATTTAGCTTCAAATATACATTTGCTTTTTATTTAACTATGAGCAACAGGCACTTAAATTTCAGCTAGTACCTTGATTTTTCATCTTGATCCTTCCTCCAAACTATTCCTCTAAAAGCTCACTGGCAGTGTCAGTTACAAACATATGCAATGCAGACAGCAACCTGGGAATCTTCTGTAGATAAGAGTTTATGGTATGCTTATTGGACTGGTTCACACTCCACAATATACATACCCTCAAGAGTTCAATACACATGTGTGCTAAATCTAAATTTAACACTTGGAAACAACTGTTTTGGAAGTGTTTGTAATGATGGTATGCTTTACATTTCTTTTAAAAAATGACTGTTCACAAAGCTTCCATACGTGGTTCATGTTCATATTGTCAGACAGGTTTAGAAATAGGACACATCGTTTTTGTTGACAACCATTTCTGGAGATTCAAGAAAGACCTTTTATTCAATACACTAAGAAATAAGGGCATCCATTATCCCTTTGAGAACTTCCTTCAAAATGGGAATCTTTTCCAGTGCTTGTAATTCCTAATCCAATTAAAGAAAAGGTGACTGTTGTCTCCCAGATTAGAATAGTAACAACTGCTTCCTTTACTGGGAAGTAAACTATAATCTAACTCTAGTTTTTTTGATTTTGAGACCCATATCAGGCAATGCTTAAGAGCTTTTGAAAGTATGTTGTATTATTCCCTTTGGACCATGTTATTACTTTTATAGTTACTAATACAAAATAGGGAACATAATCCACCACTTGTGCAGCAGTGGTGATTTAGATTATAATAGTTTTGGCATTTTCTTCTCTGCTTATCATATTCCAACTCTGGATATGGTATTTCTTGCTGTCTTCATAGATACCCTGCATTCTTGTGTTTATACCTGCTTTCCACCTCACAGAAGGTAAATTGTTAAGGTGAACTGGCCAGCATATAACTCTGCATTGCTTTTTTGATCTATGTTGCTTCTTTTTTAACAATGTATACTCTCAGCTGTCTTGTGTATCATATTTTGTATGCAACTGAACAATGACTATCTGAGAAGTCATCATTATCCAGCCTGGTCATCAAAGGTTTTGTGGGTGCAGCAATTTGTATTTTTTTCTTTATAATTCACATGATGCATAGGAGGTCAATGTAATTTACCAGAGGCCCGTAATTTAAACATTTGCTGGCTTTCTGCTTCACAAGTTTGATGGGCATCTTACATGGTATGTACTGAGATACTGAGGTACATAAAGATCACCCTTTATAAAGAGCTCACAGCTGCAAACACTTTCACAATAAACTTCAAACTACATTTGTATTTTCTGAAACTACATTTCTATTGTTTGTCAGATATACTTAATACCTGCAGAATGCTTCTGCCACGTGTGCCATTAACTTCACCTGAAATGTAATGATCCATTCCTTGTACAATTAAGTGGAATGGGCTGACACTTTTCTGCAATGAACTCCTGATGTTGCAATGGTGTGCTTTATTGAAGCTTTTCTTTAGGATTTCTGCAACCCAAGACCGGAGAAACTATTGATATTTTCAACATGAAATGAATGACACAAACAATGACAAATTTTTGATTTAAACAATCTGGCAACCAATTTTCGTCAAATTGAGGGACTATTAAATTATATAGACTTACTTTACTTTAGCAATGAGGTTGCAATCTACATTTTAATAGTTGCTAAGCATTCTTCTGATGTCTAAACTATTTCTAGAGAGAGAACAAATGCATTTGTAATAAACAGTAGAATTAAAGAAAATAACGTAATAGGTAGGATGTATTATTTTTATTTTACTTTATTTTGTACCATCTGTATGCTATGGGGTTTGCAAATGGTATAGTAAACAAATACACATATGGACAGGAATATGTGCCAAAAGGATTTCCAACAAACTGAGAAGTTAAAGTAAAATTATAGGTATGTAGGCAGGCATCTTGCAGCTGTTAACATGTGGCAGGAATTCCATTACTGGGGTGTTTACTATTTTTTCATGGTTTGAGGGGGTGTTGTTTTTAAATTAATGACATGTTTTATTTCACTCGCTTAGTAAAACTTTAATTCTGTTCCAAAATTGCAAAGAAAGCAGAAAGTGGTACCAAAAAGCTGCCACCTCTGGGAAGGACCCTTCTCTTCAAGACTCTTAGCTGCATTAGGAATTCTATTTTACCATGCTTTGCAAGTTGTAGTTTACAGTGACAGGCACTATATCTATACTCTGCTAGCGCTGCTTTCTGTGCTGCCTAAATGATGCTAGCATTACTTGGCACACATATAATGGAAGGGTTTTCCTTAATCTTATCGCGCTGCATGGTGCAGCCAGGTTTACGCAGCACAGAAGTCTTTTTACCCCTGCAGATAAGAATTAGAGACACCAAGCCAACATCACCCTGTGCTGAAGTTTGTCAAGAGGTGAAGTCCTTAGCAAAGAAGAGTGCTGGACCATGAAGGAGATCAGTATCTGGTGAACAAACAGTGGCAAAAGTAGAAGTGCCTTCCTGCCACTACTGTTTGAAAGTCAAAATGCCCATGCCCTAGTGGCTTACTGGTATTATGATCCTATATCAGCACTACCAAACATTCAAATGCAAGTATCCACCTCTGGTGAGGGGCACATCAGCTTGACCTCTGAGATCTGAGCTGGGAAATTATAAGCCTAGCTTGCAGGCAACATTCAAACTAAACCTATTGGAAGCCACTTTAACTTCAGTAAAGACATGTATAGAGCCCCTGCCTACCTCAGAGCGCAGGAGAACCGAGGCAATATAAATCTTTCCCTCCTTGATTTTGCTGAGAGATCTATGGACCCTGTTCAGTGACCCCTGGAAGCCTTTTCCAGTCCCACCAGTAGAAATACATTTCTGACTGCTTACAAACTTTAGATGGGGCTGTATGCTGGTAGCAATAGAAATAAGAAGTGAAATAAAAATTCCCTCAGTATTTCACTGTTCACTATGACTATCCAGTAAAATATGGAGTGGAAAATCTGAACCGCACAGGTTTGATATGAGCCCTGTCCCTGATCCTTCCTTTGCCAATGCTGTTTGTGCCAGAGCCTGAGTGCGAGCTGCAGAACAATCATTTATGGCCCTGAAAGACACTTGTATTAGAAGTCAAAACACTCTCAGCAATTCCTGTGGAGCTATAAATAAGTTCAAGGGGCATCTACAGAGTGATAACAATGCGTTTAGGCTCAAGGAAATATTGATAGCTGCAGACTGTTTCAGAGTCCCACGAGACAGTACTCAGGCCCTCAATCCACTCCACAAAGCTATCACAGTAGCATTAAGCACTGTTGCTGTGACGGCAGTGAGCCATAAAATCAATGCTTTCTGCTACTAGAAACAATTCTCCCCATCTTTTGCCTGTGCAACTATTCCCTCCCCTCCTGATTTTGCAAGCCAAAAGCAGGCATGTCGAAGCAAGTACTAGCAAACCTTGACCCAATCTGCAGCTTGTTAGACAGAGGCACTAAGGCAGAAGAACTAGGGAGCTATTTTTCAAGTAGCAAAGGACAAGCACATGCATTTTCTCTTTCTCTCTCTTAGACGTGTCAGAAAAAA
Source organism: Falco rusticolus (assembly GCF_015220075.1). Taxonomy (NCBI): domain Eukaryota; kingdom Metazoa; phylum Chordata; class Aves; order Falconiformes; family Falconidae; genus Falco; species Falco rusticolus. The sequence goes on along the minus strand of NC_051210.1, from coordinate 37,994,235 downwards.
ATGGGAAACCAACAAGCTTGATGCATCTCCTCTGTGATTTAGTAATTCCCCAGGTTGCTCCTGAAGAACTACAGTGATGTACTGCTTTTCCTTCAGGGGAAAAGGGAACTCATAGCCTAGCGCCTGCTTAAATGACATTTCACAAACACTTTTTCTGTTGGTACACCTCCAAGCAGAAAGTTCCAGCTTCTTATTTCAAGAGAAAGTACCCTAATGAATTGAGCCCAAGAAACACACACTAAAGAGTAAATTAAGTGCAAGCAAAATAAATAGGGAAAAATACCACATAGCATCATTAGTAAGTTTAATTTGGATTCTAGCGTGTTCTAGTGTAGCCACAAACTCTCAGTGCTGCTGGTAGCATCAGTGAATCCTGGCATTAGAATCTCTGCTAGTGAAACTATGTCATGCCGGTTTGTGTCTATGTTCCACGAGAATTTATTGTCTTCAGGACAGTACAGCAAAACACAATCCAGAAATTATGAGGGCAAAGGACAACTTTTAAAGGGCAAATATCTGATGATATTGAGACAGATATATTGTGTATATTGGAAAGGAAATCCACTGATTTTTCCCACAACTATCATGTGGTTGTGAAGAAAATAATAAAGACAGAAGAAACTTATACACTGGCTGCTTTGGTTTTCCTTAGAAGACAAGGGAAAAATAACTGCATATTTGGTCTCTCAGGAGAATCCAGATGAAGCACTGGCAGAATAAAAAGTTATCAAAGAAAGGTGTGTTGAAACAGCCTGACTTTACTACCTTCATTATTAGGTGTCCCTCACTCTGCCTTGCTAAATGCTTTGTCTTTTTCTCCTAATATGTCATTTGGCAACATTCTTTCTTCCTGCTGTTAGCAAGCACAGCTTTCTTGTAACCTTCCTTACAACTGACTATCTGATGATAAATTTGTATAGGTTTTTTTGTAGCCAGAAGACTCCTGCATGCTAACATGCTGTTTCATAGTTGAGCAAAACTCCTAGGAGAACTAACTAAATGCATTCCATCCGTTGAAGTAAAATTGTTTATGCTCCAACATACTCACAACTCTCAGTAACGGACCCTGTAAAATTTTGTTTTCAGATGACGCTAAGTACACTTTAATAAGGAGTAACATTTGAGACATATCATCTAGCTGCCCTACACCCAATGTTTCTCTTCTATTCATTTTCAAAGTCATTTCCCCCATCTGAGCAATTATAGACATCACTTAGCAGTAAAGCTTCCCATACCCTATTTGCCATGACCTATTCAAAGACTATGTGGTATTAAGCCTTTACTCACCAAAACAGCTTTTCTACCTGAAACTCAAGCTGATGACCTAACATACAGCCTTGATCTACAGAGTAAGTTACAAAGGATTTCAGAAACAGTAACATTTCCGTAAGATGGAATAAGAAAATTCAATAGCAGAAATATGCTTTATACAGTGACATACCATTTTTTAACAGTCAACAGGATCATGACACAGAAAAATATGTATGGAAATTTAGCTCGACATTTTAAAATATTGTTTAACTTATCAGCAAATCTCAATGCAAATTAAGACACAGCCTTTCCTAAATCACCATGAAAGAAAAATTTCAAGTGGTACAAGAGAGGGTAGGGTCTTGGCCTACCTGTCAACCTGTGCCTTGATTACAATGAATTTTATCATTCTAAATTTCACGTTAATGCCAAACTAGAACTGTAATTACCCAGACAGAAAGGTGAAGGAGAGAAGAAAGGACAAGAACAGGAGAGTCCAGTAAAATAATTGGGATAAGAAAGGTATGGCTTAATTAGGGATTTGACTTTCATGAGCCAAAAAGCAGTGCTTAAACACTTATATATAAAGCCCAATGTACATCTCACTGAAATCTACAGAGGAAAAATCCTCCTAAGCTTTAAAGGTTTTTGAATCAGCCGCATAAGTGTTAATGTTGCATTACACAAGCCTGTGGACTAAGGTTTTCCTTCCTTTGAGGAGAAAGCTGATCCACGAACAATGCCTGGCAGCTTTGAGATAGTGTGGGTTTCTGCATATGCCTATTTGCCCCAGGCCAGTTTTAAGTTTATGTGCCTTCTCCTGAAATGCCACACTGTCTCATAGGAGTTACCAGAAAGATACACAGCATGCCTCTACCCTCATTTATGAAAAGCTTCTCTTTCTAAATGGCATTAATCATCATTCATAATAGTCTCTTGTCTGGCCAACCATGCATTATAGGAGATAAAAATATAGTCAGTGGTGCGGGGACACAGCAGATACAAGAGCATAAGCAATCTAAATAACCCTCTGAGAAGGCTGCTGTGGTATCCCCAGTCCAAATAATTTCCTAACGACATAGCACAGCAATAATCTGATACAGAAGTTTGAACTTTTCATGTCATGCTTAATCAAAAATCCTGAGTATGAAACATAGTAAACAAATCCCCTCTCAGTAAATAAGGGCTACCATTGCATTATCTTCCTTCTCCTGTGTTTCTTACTTCTCTAGTGGCTGATAGGACTTTCCCAAGAAAGAAAAGTGGGAGAAGGAAACTTAAATTTGATGAAAATATGAACCACATATTTCCAAGCATCCCAGGCCTTATTATTTTTCATTTTACTTAAATTCCTCCCACTCCTCCACAAAAATACTAAAACAGAAAGCATGGAATACTGTCCCTGTTTGGAGGTACACGTATATATAGCAGCCCTTTTCTCACAGTCCTGTTTCTACCCAGTTCTGCTTAGTTCTTCCCATAATCTTCACTCTCAATTCCTTCTGTCCTCATGCTCCTGGACAGGATTCAATCCTCAGGTATAACAGAAAATGAGGAGGTTCTCAGAATCAGCTCATCCTTCACTTCACTAAGAAAAAGTTTACAGCATAAAAGCCTCCCAAAGGAGTTAAGCAAGCTCAGACAGTCATCCTTCAATTTTCATCTGAACAAAATAAATATTTTCCCCGATCTCATATTCTACAGAAGAGCTTCATAATCTAAGTTGTGCTCTGATCTGTAGCAAAGACAAAAGTAATGAAACACTGGCTTTTTCTCAAATTCTCAAATTCTTCAGGTGATCAGCTCCAGATCTCTGGTTCCTCTTCATCTGTCCTCCAGAAAAACAAGCTTTCTCTTGAATTCTTTTCCTCTTAATAAAACCATGGTGACTTTCCCATCAGTTCCCCACTACTTTTGGCTTCTCTAGCAAAGACCAAAAATACTGGGTAGGCTGACAGCTGCAGAGGGGTCATTTTTGCAAATGTCTGCAGATCTGAGCCAAAGCAGATTTCATCTTTACAGTTCAACTCTACTTCTTTTCCTTTTCAGGACAAGCTTTTTCATAACTGTAGGCAGTCTTCAGGTAATAGTCATTCAAATATACCATGTCAGCACGCAAACTTTGCTTTTCAGTTTGTACTCTGCTGTAATTGTGCCACACACATTTATTCTTAAAGTTTAAAACCTGATGACAATTGCTTAAAAGTCTGGTTTCCACTTCCATAAAAATTTCTAACATTCTTTGTCAAATGATATAGAGAGACTAAAATGTCCAAACCCACATACATCAACAAGCTTGGAAAAATGGGAAATTTCACTGAATTTATTTTACCTATATACATAAATATATTTAATGTTGCACCCTACTAAGCATGAGAAAACCTTTGACCCTTACAGTATTTTCCTTTCTTAACGTAGTAATAATAACCCAAATAAGTAGTGGCCATGACAGCACATAATCTGCGTAGCTGTTGTATAGGAGGGGAGATGAAAAAATCCCCTCAACACCATAGTTCCTCGCCCCTAATTTAATACATTTACATCTAAAAAGAAGACAATAATAGCAAGTTTACTCCCCTGTTCTGTGCTTCTGGGCACAGCTGCCTGGGTATGTATCATGGACTAGACTGCATCTTCCAGTGCAGTGAGCTATTGCTCTAGAGCAGGTTCCCTCCCAAATGATCAGATTTTCTCCCCAATACACCAAAAATTGTTCCAGCCTCCTGAATTCCTTTGAGCACAACTGAGGGAACCCAGGCAGATTTAGAATTACTTCAAAGTTAAATGTATCTTACACCTTTTTAAACTACATGAAAACATGACACAAGGGATTTGTAATCACATTCAGGGCAAAGTGGTGAAGTCAAATTTATGAGTCACCAATTAGTTTCTCTCACTATAGGTAATAAATGAGGCATCTCTAGAGCAACTGAATAATTTGTACACTTTCACAGTGGGTCAGACTTACATAGCAGAATCTGGTTTTGTAATTGTGACACACTGAAGGAAATTCAGTGACTTAGTGTTCAGTGATTTTCATTTCCTTTCCATTGATGGTATCTTGCTGGAATACAGGAAAGCAAATCTTGTATGTAGGTAGTAACACTTGTTACCTAAAGGCTTTTATTTTCTCACCCTATCTATGATTCTTTAGCTATATTTCTTGCGCAAACCTGAATCTCATAATAAACAGCACGGGAATTTTCATTAGTTTTAAAATTTGGATTAACTTTGTACCCAAAGTCACTTTGATCAGTGATATATCCCTATGCCAGAAAAACTGTGAAAGAAAAAACACTATAATTTGCTAAGCAGAAAATCTCCACAGCCTTTGAATTAGAATAATAAATATAACTATTAATTTATATAGACTATTACTCAAGGAAGGATAATGCAAATACATTGATAATGTAGTAAAAGAGGTTAATTGCTTTGCTCCCTTCTGCACACCAAAACAAAGAAGGATGTAGCTGACCAAATTACTTGTACCTTAAAAAGTAGGAAAAAATGTCTCCTTTATATGTTCCAAGAAAAGAAACAAGTGTAATTAAATAAAACCAAAACACACAAACTTTTTTTTTTTTCCCCTCACTGGAAATTTAGGAGCACATTATTGGGTAACAAGGTCACTTAAAGGTTTAGCATGATTTGAAATGAGCCATGGTGAAGACCCTGTGTATTCCAACAGTATCCAAAACTATAAGACTTCATAATATGGCTGACAGACAAAATCTCTTTATGTCTGTACAGAGGTAAGGTCAAGCATCACGCCTTTAGGAAAACTCTTCCCTGTGTGCCCTGTTGCAAAGAATTCTGTCAGAATGCAGTTAATTCACACCAAAGGCTAGGTATCAATCTACCCTGGAAAACAAAATGAACAGTTGAAATACTCTATAGCACAGGCAGGTTGGTTTTTTATTTCATCTGGTTTAAATTTTTTGAAATTTTATGTTTTACCATAGATATCATTCTTCAGCAGATACAAATCTGAGACAGAAAATTAGCCATTGCATATACTCTCCTCATCCTCACTTACTCTTGTCTTAGACAGAACCAGCTGTTGTGGGGGTGCTTTCCAGGCTCATCCTTGGTAAACTGGGCTGCACAACAGCATGAGTTCAAATAGGAGCACACATGTAACAGTATATGTTCATGGCTCACCCAAAACCACTTGAGAAGGTATTTGCCCAAAACTTGTCACTTGAAGAGATTAATCAACTAAATTACAATCATGGACAACTTATAAAGAGACTTTTGCAGCAAAGAAGTCAACCTAAAATGTCTAGTGGAAGCATGAGAGGTTACAGTGGTGGAAGGGACCTTGACATCAAAGCCAAGTCAGACTTACTCAAAGCTCAGCATGATGCCACTCATGTCTCCCAGGGGTGTCTCAGCCTCTGCCCACCTGGGCAGTGCACCCTACCATGGTGTGCCACAAAGAGCCTCTCCTATTGCCCACCAGGACAAAGCACTAGGGGACCAAGAAGGACCCATGCCAAGGTGCTGGCTGGGAGCTCACATGGTGGTTCCACCCCAGGAGGGTGCTCAGCTGGGGATCTCAGGAGGGGTGAGCCCCTCTCTGCCTGGGGCTTCCCTGAAGGGGACTGCAGGGACTGTACTTGGAATAAGTTACAGAGGGGTAGTCAGAGATTTGGGGTCAGATATGGGGGTGTTTATCAGCATTGTCTAAATGGCGCCTGATGTGGTTTATGGGTTGCATTACTGGCACTGATCTAAAATGCGTAGCTTACTCATTGCTAGTTAATTACATGTCATTAATAAATCAATAAACCACTTTGATTCCAATTTGGTTTAACCACATGAAATGAACATCTTTCCCCTGTGAAAGCTCATCATTCCTTATCATTTAGGAACATTAAATGGATTCCCTTATGTTTTAGAACATGTTACATTTCAAGATGTATTGCAGATATTTGTTCCACAGGTACAAAGCCATTACAGTCAAAGTTATGCTTCGTTTACACCACTATAATTAAGAATCTGATACCATATGCCTGTAGCTTTTAAACCTCTAATTTATGTTATTTTCAATATTTTGCAAAGTGTCTCATCTTACATAACTCCTGTAATGAAAGTAACAGAGTTAAATTGACAGGTATGACAGTACAGAGATTTCTTTTGCTGCTTTTTTCATTCAGTTATGTCCAAATTTTTTCCCAGGTTTTTCCCTTTTTTCTTTTACTGTATCTATCTAATTTCAGAAACAGAAAATAAAGTATTTATGTATATAAATATGTATATATATATACATATATACATATAAAGTATATGTATAAAGTTTTACATAGATTTTGTTTGCTCTTTTCAGAATATTTTTCCTTCATTTTTATGAGCTTTCCAGATTATGTAGCCTCCTGATGTTTTCCAGTCACTTGTATAGCGGGTGGGGAAAACAGCTCATTTTAGAGACATGCTTTAGAAACCACACACATAAATATCTTCTTTTGACATGCCTATTGTATACAACCAAAGCAATGCTATATACAAGGTCTTATTAAAAAATATTGTCATCAATACATAGCCCCATACACATACAAAAGGAGGGATTTAGTTCACAAATGAAACAGGAAAATTGTTTTAATGAAGGCACAAAAAATTTATGAATTAAATCCTACATATTCTCAAGATTCTGAAACAAAATTACTGCCTCACTTGTCACATAACAAACTACTTAATAAAATCTCATTCAGGAGACATACCCAGGTGGCTCTGCTCTGCCATACAAGAATCTTTTAATGTTTTTCATATTAAAATATTTGAATCATTCTTGGAGTTAAGCCTAGGAGTCTATTATGAAATAATTACTCCCAGGAAAGGAAGTGGGGCTGGTTCCAAATATTTAAGATGTTTTTAAAAAATCCTCCTTATAAATTACTTGTTTTAGTCCTATAGCTTTTTGTTCATGAAGGAATGCCATTGATATTCTATATATTGTGAATCTGGACAGTTCCTGAAGCACAGAAAATGCAGGCACCATCAAAGGTAACTGAAAGCAGTTTGAAAAAATAATTGGTTTGAGCCAGTTAGATTGAAAGTTCCCTCAGGGAAAGACATGCCCCTTACCTTAGGGTTCATGTAAATCTGATGTTCACAGGAATAGAACTGAAACGTTTCTTTGTATGTTTGCACTTGCTGTTGGATCACATAGGTACAGGCACAAAGCAGTAACAAGACATCCAGATCTGAAAGCGACATGGCTGTTATTCCAGAGAAATGCACGCTAACTCTTTTAAATGAAGCCATGTGACTTCCACGTGAAAGCCAGCTGGTACATCATATGTATGTTGGTATGATCTCTCAGTATGTTAGATTAAACATGCACCTGTCTCTCCCTGTACATACAGACTTACCCCCTGATTTAAAATAAGTAACTAATTAAACAAATAAATAAATTTAAAAGTTAGAGTCTGATAGACCATTGTGCTGGGAGGTTGGTTTGCATTTTTTTTAATCCTCTCTAAATTAAAAAAAAAAACAGCTTGGTTCTCAGCCATGTGGTAGCATAGTGAAAGGAACCCTTACATCTTGGACATTAAGTCTAATGTAAGGTTCACCTGAAGTAAATTGTAAACAGAGAGGTTCTCCTGCAATGCAATAAATGTTTCGTTCTACACTAGTATTGTAGAATTAATGGAATGAGGAGAATAAATCTAAACTAAACTCAAATGTATTGAATAACCTCACAACCAACAGACATCAACAACCTACACAGGTGACTTGCAATACAGTCAGAATTTCAGGCTGCAGCTCTGCCTAGGAAATCAGAGACAAAATCTAATACCAAACTTCCCTCATAAATCTCATGCCAATATTAAGCATAAGGAATCTGAAGCAGATTGTTGAATTTGTTCTGGTGATTGACCTGAAATGTGCATATGACAATTAGCCCTGATGTTCAAAGCATCCTGAGGTAAACTGAGTTTGCCCAAACATCGCATTTTAGCTTTGTACTCTTCTGTGGTAGTCTGAAAGAAGAACTTTTAAGGAAAATAAAGAATCACCAGCTGAAAGAAAAATAGAAGAAAAGAAAGAAAAAAAAAGAAAGAAATAAGACAATACAAATTATGTAGCTATTGTAAAATTCTTACAGAGATAAAACCTTAAATTCACTCTTATCTTATAGTGTTTTCATGTAATTATGCTATAAAATACACTCTCCATTACTACTACATCATTCTAAGGTTTTAGAAAACATAGTGCTGGTTTGATAGCACTTCAAGGTATGCAGAAAAACACTTAGTTAAAGAAAGCTTAGAGTGCTGTTATGCCTCAAATGTTAAACTATTTTTACCTTCTTCCCTGCTTTGTCAAGATCTTAGAGATACTGTTCTGTAAGTCCCAAACACAGGGTATTGTACAGAACTGGGAATTTTACTGAGGTATCTAAAACATAGTTATTGTTTAAGTTGCAGTCTTACTGTTGAAGTAGGATACTTTTAATTCTGGGTACCATTAAAACACTTGTGTAAACAAGTGTCCTCTGTTAGAAAGTGTTTTGAAACTTTATTCTAAGATGTTTTTATGGAAATGATAAATCCCTTTGCTACCCAGACTGTGAGGATATCTCCCTTCAGAACCTGTAGAAGTCAAACACCTCTGAAGAGCTGGCACTTATTTCAGAAACCTGGTGAGGGATTTTGGAATTTCAAACAGCTGAACTATTTTGCTACTCAAGCAACACAAAGTAAGCTATTTTCAAAGTCTGCAGAATTACTGTTATTAAAACCTGTTACTTAGAGAGATTTGTGAGATTTTTCAGTTGATCATAATTTTAAATGTTGGCATTACAAGAGTCCCAAGCAGTTCAAGCAAGCTGAACTTGACCTTGCTTTCACTTAGCAGCCTGGGCTTTCAGCATGATAATTTGTACACTTGGCATTTGTAAAAGGCAATATCTAGTCATATGGAAAATACTTCCAAGAGCATTGGAATATTGTAAAAACAGCTCTTAGCCAATCTTAACTAACCAGCAGAGTTTAGCCTCCTTTCTTTGCCTCAGCTTTGGGGTCTTTTCCTTTCTTTATTCAGCTTTTTAAAAACTGAAGATATACTCAAATCCTTCTGTGCTATTTTTACCTTAACATGATTTAACTGTTTGGCAAAAAAGACAGCAAAGAAACATCTACTGATTGTGAAGGAGAGATTTCTGGAGGGCCACAACCATCTGAGTAGTATTCAATTGGAAGAAAATAAAATGAAACACGAAGTTACTCAGTATACTATAATCAAAGACATTTTTGGTATTATGCCCCTTTCAGGACTCAGGTTATCTTATTTTAAAATGCATAATTGTTATATACTTAATCAATATACACACACTATGGACACTCCTTAAAAATGTAATGTTTTGAAATAACGTCATTTTGTCCCTTTTTACACATTTCAATAAGCACTTTTTTTCTGAGAATGTGTCCAGAAAAAGAACCATCTCTGCAATAATCAGCCAGTTTGTCCCATGCTTGTTGTTTCTGTCTGTCTAAAAATCCAATTGGGCACTCAATCATTTAAATGATCCTAAGAAATGAGCACAGTTGAAGGACACTTTCAGAAGTATGTGTAGATTTAGTCACCTAAATTAGAAAGATGGCTCTTTGTTTGACAGTATAAAACCATCCTAATCAGGTTTTAGCAAACAAGCAGTGGACAAAACTTTAAAGCTGGAAAGAAATTTAAGAAATTATGCAGTCAATAGCTTACCCAAAAACTTGCAAATTTTTATTGGTTTTTTAAAATTATTTTTATGAGAAGATTGTCTGGAAAGTAAAGACAACTACAAAAAGCAATTCTGTGGCAGCTTTGGGGCTGCGAGGTGTAAGTACACTCATGCCTGGTACATGCTACAAGAAGTTACAATAGGAGCTAAAAGATGTTGTATATGCCTACACTTTCAATACCGTGCTGAAACTGTTGAGTATCTGTCAGTACGGCAGATCCACAATAACAATCCGGACTCCTTTTTTTTTTTTTTTTCTTTCCTTGATACTTAACCTCCTCCAGTGTATTGGGCTGCAATTTCTTCTGCAAAAGTTCTTTTCTCTTGCTTCATTATGGAGGCATGCTACTTATCTCATATTACAATGTGACTTCAGTTGCATTCCTGCAGTATTGAGAGCAATAGGCACAAAGGTATGTACATTACTCTGTCTATTTATTTGTTTAGGTATTCCTACCAAAATTAGGTTTCTGCCACTTTGTTAAAGGTGAGATTTCAGTACAAGGACTCTACCATCCTACTGTCAATAATCAATCAATCAATAATAATCGCAATAATAATCACAATCAATAGTAAATCAGATAAACATGTCAAAAATGCCTGCAGTGTAATTGTGCAAACATTTATTTACCAACTGTTGGCCTAAATACACACTTTCTTTCTTTTGATCCTTTGCTGCATTGCCCCATTGCACGTGTTCTGTTATATCACTTACCCTCATGGCAAGCAACCCAGCAAAAATCCAAAGTTTTCAGTTAATCAGTCAGTTAGTCTGAGTAAATTTGGTCTCTTTATTATAAAATATAATTTGTCACATAAGCTATACACCAACATTTTCAATAATTCAGGCTGAAAATCTCCTTCTAGAGAAACTAGACTGAGGTATTTTTCTCTACCTAAATCTGTTTAACACTATAAACTTTATTCAAGCTAGGATGAAAGAAAAATCTAATTGTAGGCATTTCCTTTTCTAAGGTATCTTACTATGTTCTTTTTTGTAGGTATCTCAGTGCTGCTGCAAAGATCATGCATAGCAGAGTTAATGGGCAAGCCCTCCTGGCCTTGCTTACTTAGGGTGACAAACAGGAAAACAGCATGTATACTACCTCTCCACTCTCCAGCCCAACACCTGGGAAAAGCTCACTTTGTCTAGAGACAGCAAGCATTTCTGTCTTCTGAAAGACCAGAATTCAACTTCTGACCACACAGAAATGGATGTGCAATCTCAGATTTTTCTTTGCACTAAGCCACTGAGTTTTCTTGAAGTCCTACAGTAATACACACTGAAGATTATTATTTTCTTTAGTTGTGAAAATTTACTCATACACTTTGTTAACTTTTACAAAAGATAACATAAGAAAACACATAAATAAGATCCTTTTCTTGTTGAAATGCCATTCTAATAAGTGTCATGTCTCTACACTTTTCAAGAAAATGCTGAAAGGGTTAAAACAACTTGTGTAATCTGAACTAAATATGTCTTTAAACAACTAGAGAAGCAGGCATCTACTGTATTAGATAATATTTGAGGAAAGAAGCAATTGCTATTGTGCAAAACCAAGGTATTTCACTTATTTTAGACAGCAAAGCTAAATGCTTGTCTGCCAGAGAGGCTGATGTTCAGAAGTGATAACTTATGCACACTGTGGACACCCAGGTTTTAGTAGTTACTAAGGAGGGTGAATGATACATGAATATAATTTAAATATCTACTGCATGTCAAAATCAGGCAGAAAAAATAAAAACCAAGTAAGTAAACAAACAAGCAAACAAAACAAACAAACAAACAAAACAAAAAAGAAACCTGAGCTTGTGTAAATGGTATGCCTAAACATTCTCAATGTGTCCGGAAAAAACTTCAAAGCAAGCCTTTCCTATAGAGTTCCAGCATTTTCCTTTTCATTAGCAAAAGGATTTTTGCAAGACTTTTTAAATTAAGAGGAATTAATCTACTAACTTTGGAGCTCCATATAGATGCTAACTGAAATCTGGAGCTATCTGACTCAAAATGAAGATCAATATGATGAAGAGTCTAGGAAGAAGGAAATTGTTTACTTAAATGTATTTTAATCTTCCACACTGGTATAGTAATTGTGTCACTTAACTAGTAATTGCTTATAGATTCTAGTAAACTAATAAATTAATATGTGGAATTTTTCAGGCAACAGAGGCAAATAGCACAAACTTTTTTGAAAAAAATGCACGATTCCCTTTGAATCCAATCTAAACTGAACAAATAAAATACTCATATAATTTGAAATTATGTATCTTCATTATAATAGTCTTCAGACAGGTCAGTGATAAGATTATGTATAACAACAATCTGAGTCTATTTTTCTTGTGTTTCCTTATATTTTGTTGTATGTAGTACAAAAGAAATTAATGTTATACAGGATACCACGCTAACTGATGCCACAGTAGATGCAAATATATTTGGGCAGCTGCCAGCCATCACCAAGCGTCATTCAGTGGAGCAGGGCAAAAGACCATCAACTGAACACAAGGTGAAGAATTTATGTTTTCAACATATTTCAAAATCAATTACAGTGAGCTAATTATCAGAGAGCACTCTGAGATTTGTTCTTGAAAAATGCAAACTCCTTATAGGAACAAATAGTACAATCTGTAATTTATATACTGTCTTGGTTTCAGCTGGGATAATTTTCTTCTTAGTAGCTGGTGCTAGTGCTGTGTTTTGGATTTGGTGTGAGAACAATGTTAATAGCACACTGATGGTTCTGGTTGTTGCTGGGTCATGATTATATTAATTCGAGGACTTTTCAGTTTCTCAGGCCCTGCCAGTGGGAGGGCTGGAGGGACACGGGACTTTGGGAGGGGACACAGCCAGGACAGGTGACCCAAGCTAGCCAAAGGGATATTCCATAACATATGATGTCCTGCTGAGTATATAAACTGGGGGAAGAAGGAAGGTGGGGACATTTGGTATTATGGTGTTTGTCTTCCCAAGTAACCATTATGCATGACAGAGCCCAGCTTCCCTGGAGATGGCTGAACACCTGCCTGCCCATGGGAAGCAGTGAATGAATTCCTCGCTTTGTTTTGCTTGTGTGCACAGCTTTTGCTTTACTTATTTTTTTTTGTTACCTTATCTTGTTCTTATCTCAACCCTCCCTCGAGTTTTGCATTCCCTTCCTATTCTCCCCCCCATCCCTCTGGGTGAAGGGGGAGTGAGACAGTGGCTGTGTAGTACTTAGTTACTGGCTGGGGTTAAACCACAATGTATGCATAGTGTTGAAGCATTAGCAAGGCAGACTGCAGTAAAATCAGGGATCTTGAATGTTGTTAGCTGTTTTAATGCAAGTACAGTCTGGAAAGTATTTAAAGTTCAACTAATACAGTAATACTTCGTCGTTGTTGTTGTTATTATTGTTGTTGTTGTTGTGATTGTTTTTTCTTATATTACCATGGTGATCTGTTTACCCAGTGGGATTTTGCTGTTGTGGTTACTGTCACTACAATAATGAATCATGGTCCAAAGCCAAGAACTGATGCTGATCACAGATTTATCTGCCAATTCTAACCTCTTGATAAGTACATATACATGTGAAATACAAATTTTAAAAGTATATTTTTTAATCATAGATGTATAAATATTCATGTTCTGTGCTTTTTTGCCATTTGTAATCTAAAGGACAGTATCCATCAGGTAGCTGAGAATTTAAAAGCACAATTTTAGCAGTGGTTAGACACCTAGAACCAGGATAATCCTAAAAGTTTTGCTCATCTGCAGACTTTTCCTACCTAAGTCAAACACTTCTTACTTTTCAACTTTGAAATCTCTACAGTGTATGTACCAAATCCACAACTCTGCCTAGAAGCATATCTCACAGGTGTGGACAGCTCTGAATTTATTTCACACTCAAGAATGATCCATGTTCATAAATGAGATGTGCTGCTTCAGTCTCTGCAATCATTTTACCTCTCACATGTCAGGGACAAACCCCCACCAGCCAGCTATACCTTCCTTTAGAAACAGGTGAGTGAAAAGGTAGGAATGGAAAGTGTTGATGCTGCTTAATTTCTAATAGTGAGGAGCACAGCATTTAAAGGCAATAGAAAATGTGAAACAGTGACAGGATACAAACACTTTTACACTTTTCAACGTGCACGGAAAGCAAGTTCCCCCTTCACAAAAGTCCCCCTTTTTCATCTTGAATACAGTTGGACGTCGTCAGCAGATGATGTAGACAGAATCCATGGCTATGGAGCGCTTTCTATAAAGAACATTTAAATCCCTTATCTGGGGAATAAATTACTTCCTCTGTAATAGAAGGCTATCATAGGAGAAAAGAGCATGTTCCCTCTTTTCAGCACCTGTGTGTTTTTGAAAGAAAGATTGCACATGGAAAGGATTTCAGGTTCTTGATATGGAGTATACAAAGTTCCGTATCACAGCTTTGCTCTTCACTTTTCCTGTTGGCTGTCTAAGGCAGAAATATGCTAACAGCATGACCTTTGCTTAGCATGTTATTTTGAAATCTGTTACAGGGTGCCTAATGTACTTGGCATTACTTTACAGAGAGCTTTAGCACTTCACTCCAGACCTTCACAATCGGAATGAGATGCTTAGAAGTTCAGCACTTCTACATCTGCTGTTTCTGCAATTACTGTGCAGCTTGAGGAAGACTACAGGGGAAATAAGAGGCTGAATATGAAATACAAATTCTGATTCTTGGTCCAGTCCTTTAAGCATAAGTCAGTCTTCCCATGTAAAGATACAGACTGTGAAATACAAAGATGGACCTACTGTCCAGAGGTTCACAGAAGGAAGTAGAACATTAATCTTTTTTAGCTGTTAAAGATGGTATTGGACTAACATCTGTCAGTTTTCCCTCTGAGCACAGCAAAAATCAATGATACTTTGCAATGTAGCTATCATTCACATATTTAAAAATAACAGCATACAAAACAAAAATCTTAAAGCACTGCAATCATTTTTTTAATTAAAATTAAATTAATATCTCTCCAGTTTCAAAACCTGATATTAGGGACCTCCACAGTGTTAGCTGGAGTTGTACAGGCACAAGAGGAAAACAGAATTGCAATAAAGACTACTGACTGGTGAGCTAGAACAGCACTTCTTGCACCGCAGTCCAGGGAGCACTATCAGCAGCCTGTAAAACCCATTCTGTCATACCAGGGAGGCATCTGTCAATCTCCAAACAGAGATATGTTCCGCAGCTGTAGCCAGCCCACAGTTCTTTCATCCAGCCCAGAGGATTGTTTTAATTAGCTAAACAACATCAGACAGTCACAAGTACTGCACTGAAACCTGCTTGGCTGCCTCCTTACCCTTGGGCTTGCATTGCTGCTTTTTCTGCCAGATGTGGGGTTCAGCAGTTAAAGTGAAAGGCACAGATGGGGTTCAGGAGAACAAAAGGCTCTTCAACTGCCCAACATTTACAATCAGACAAGCTGGAAGAGTACACCCTGCAGGATCCAGCCACATAGACCAGCCAGAGCACAAGGAGCTCAAGGCAGTGCTCCTTCCTCTCTGTAGCCATACATGGTATCAGGTCAGGAGGGTCCACCAGTTTTGTACAGGGAGTGGGCAAGGAAGCAGGCAGTACATGAAGAAAGACCTTCTCCAGGCCTGGGGTGCTACAGAGAGTCCCCTTATCACCCAGGACTGTAGTGAGTGAAAGGACTAGCATCAAGCTTCCAGGGAAGCAGGACAGCCGCATGAGGAAAAGTTTGCCTAAGTCCTCCCACAAATCCTCTGACTCACTGGTATTTCCCTGCCCAACAGCAACACAGACCCACCAGTGTGTTCTGAAGCTCACTGCTTCAACACTACCCTTTTTCTGGCACAGAAGAATGGAAACTGGCTCTTCCTCTGACTATGGCAGTAAATTAAATACATCATCACTCACTTTTTGATGCAAGCTGTGATCAAGAGTTTGTAAAGCATCTGACTGCTGCAGTTCACTACTGCAGTCAAAGAGAAACCAAAAGCAAGCTGCTAAGTGAGCTGACAACCCAAAAGCAGTTGGAGACATAAGCAGATTTATCATTATTCTAAGGATACAAAACAAGCTCTCAGATCATAATACACCAGGAATTTTCCAGTGTTTGGATCTACAGCCCATTTATTATGACTTGTGCTCAGCTCCATCATTAAAAATGTACATTTTTCCAATGAAAGGATGTGGAAAAAAGAAGACAGTACTAAACAGCAAGAGAATGGTGTCACAACCTTCTCTTCTTTAACAGGAGCTCGTTCCATCTGTGAAGTGTTACTTAAAATGAAAGTTAGTCTAACAACTCATTTCACATTAAATTTAGGTCTGAACTTTGAAACCAATTTTTAAATATTTGCTTCTAGGATCATTTAGTCAAGTGTTGTTTTTCCTGAAAAACAAATAGTAAATGTGTATGTGTGTGTCTGTGTACAAAACATGTATGTACATGTATAAGTACATAAATACCTACATACATCAGAATGTTGTATGATTCTCAGTGAGACTCACTGAACGTGCATGGGGCAGGGAGGTCTGTATGTTCATGCGTGTTGTGGAAGGCCAGTGTTTGAATCCAGGCCATGCTGGGAACAAAGGATGGGCTGCAAAAGGATCCATTTCTGACTATTCCTCCAGAGCACATCACTAATCTTCAGAGGTCTGACTACACACCTGGCTCCCCACCTCCTGCCTGAGAGAAATGAATCAAACCCACTGTGTGACAGCATCTCCAGTATTTCTCGTTAAACCTAGACAAGTCTTTATGTAGTAGGGCTGAATTTAACAAAAGCCTTTATGAAGCCTCTTACTAGCGTTATAGCTTTTAATTAACAGCAAGAATCTCTATTTTAATCATATTTCTAACCAGATTTGAAGGTTTTTTTTTACTTGTGTTGATTATTTCATCCATTTTTCTCCTTACCCTAAAGCACAGCTTTCTCACTAATTCTCTTCTTGACACTCCTCTGATCTTTGGATTTCACTGGCTATTTTGTCGGTTGACAGAAAACTGCGACAGACCAACCTTCACAGGTTTCTTGGTCACTCTTGAGGACCTGTTCTGCAGACAGGATATCTGGAAGAGTGTTATTTGAAAACATACCCAAAGTAGTTCACCGTACTAACATACATTATTTAAAACTAAAGAAGTCTTGAGCATGTTTCCCTGTGCTACAGTACTTCCCTAGATAAGTGGCCAAAGTAAAGGACCATCTTTGCTGCTGTTTGAAATTTATGGAGCAAGAAAGTAAACGGATTAAGATAATGTCCAGCTTTCAGGGAAAAGAGATGTGAAAGCTGTACTTTTAAGGAAAAATGCTAATATTTTTTTTCATTATTTTGTATGCATATGTATTTCCTTATTTGGTTAAATCTGTTTCTAATTTCATAGCTTTCTGGTTTAGTTCTATCTGTATCACAGATTAATTTTAACAGCTTTCAGGATCTTTTTCTTAGACCACTTAGGAGTCCACAGACATACAAAGACAGAAAGTACGTTTCTTAAGCTGAGTATCTCTTCTTAGCATTAGGATTGGTGAGCCTCTCATCTCTATGGGCACAATATTCCCCCTATTAATTAACGTTGTTAAGGATGACTTGTCAAGGTGGTTACAAGCTCCCTATCTCATTAGTTAGGAGCCCCATTCTCTAAAAAGCAACAATTATATCCTATTTACTATACATTTTAAAATTGGTGGACATAGCTTTCAAATAAGACATTAAAAAAAACCCCACAACATCATCTTCAGTTTACAAGTTGTAAACAAAATTTTAAAAATTCTGAAGTTTCTTTACCTGTCAAAGTCAAAAAAAACCCAGAAAGGTTTGTCAGTCCCTGATCTGAAATGGAATAACTTAGCATGTCAGCAGCAAATCACGTGGGACTAGTTGATTTCCATTAAGAATTACGCTCCTGCCAAGATCAAAAAAACATTTATGTTTTGCTTTTCTATAATGCAACCACTCCTCTTATTAGTTTTTGATATTTTATTCCCTGCAATCTTCCTTTCAGAGCACTCTGTAAGCAATCCTTTTTTTTTTTTTTTTTTTTTTTTTTTTTAATCTTCCCACTAAGACAAATCCAAACTCAATCTCTTCTGTTGACAGCGCAAAGGAATTCCAGCCGCTCCAGCCATTAAGTCAGTTTCACTGGGGGTCCAACTTAAATTCCTGTATGCAAACATGCATAGCATGGGGAATAAAAAAGAGGAGTTAAAGACATGCACATACATGCACAGCTACAATCTGATTGCCATCACAAAAACGTGGTGGAATGGTTTATATAACTGGCGTGCTGCAATGGAAGGATACAGGCTCTTTAGGAAGGTCAGGCAAGGGGGAAAAGGAGGGAGTTTTGCCCTCCATGACCAGCTGGAGTGCCTGGAGCTCTGCCTGGGGGTGGAAGAGGAGCTGACTGAGAGCTTATGGGTCAGCATCAAAGGGTGGACAGGGACAGGTGACATTATAGTGTGTGTCTGTTGTAGGCTGCCTGACCAAGAAGACCAAGAGGATGAGGCCATCTACAGACAGGCAGGAGTAGCCTCACCTTCACAATCCCTGGTCCTTATAAGGGACTTCAACCACCCCAGTATCTGTTGGAGTGACAACACATCAAAGCATAAGCAATCCAGGAGGTTCCTGGAATGTGTTGATGATAACTGAAGAGCTGCTGGGGAACTCAAGGGCAGCCTTGACTGCAGTGACCATGAAATGGCAGAGTTCAAGATCCTTAGGACAGCAAGGAGGGCACACAGCAAGCTCACCACCCTGGACTTCAGGAGAACAGACTTTGGCCTCTTCAGGGATCTGCTTGGTAGAGTACCCTGGGATAAAGACCTTGAGGGAAAATGGGGTTCAGGAAAGCTCGTTCATATTCAAGGATCACTTCCTCCAAGCTCAGGAACAGTGCATCCCAACAAAGAGGAAGTCAGGCAAAAATGCCAGGAGGCCTGCATGGTTGAACAAGGAGCTCCTGGACAAACTCAGACACAAAAAGGAAGCCTACAGAGGGCAGAATCAAGGACAGGTAGCTTGGGAGGAATACAGAGAAATTGTCTTAGCATCCAGAGATCAGGTTAGGAAAGCTAAAGCCCTGACAGAATTAAATCTGCCTAGGCGTGTCAAAGGCAACAAGAAAATCTGTAGGTACATTGGTGATAAAAGGAAGACTGGAAAATGTGCACCCTCTTTGGAAGGAAACGGGATACCTGGCTATCCGGGATATGGAGAAGGCTGAGGTAGTCAATAAATTTTTTGTCTCGTTCTTCACTGGCAAGTGCTGCAGCCACACCACCCAAGTCACAGAAGACAAAGACAGAGACTGGGAGGATGAACTGCCCATGCCGACTGTAGGAGATGATCAGGTTTGAAACTGTCAAAGGAATCTGAAGTGCACAAGTCCATGGGACCTGATGAGATGCATCCATGGGTCCTGAGGGAACTGGCAGATGAAGTGGCAGTTCAGTGAAGTTCCCACACTGGAAAATAGGAAACATAACCCACATAATTAAAAAGGAAAAAAAGGAAGAGATGGGGAAGTACAGGCCAGCCAGTCTTACCTTGGTACTCAGCAAGATCATGGAGCAGATCCTCCTGAAAAGGAGGATTCTATGAGCTAAGGCACATAGAAAATAAGGAGGTGATTGGTGACAGCCAAAATGGCTTCATTAAGGGCAAATTGTGCCTGACAAGTCTGATGGCCTTCTATGATGGGAGTACTGCATCAGTGGACAAGGGAAGACTGACTGATGTCATCTACCTGGACTTGTGCAAAGCATTTCACACTCTCCGGCACAACATTCTTGTCTCTAAACTGGAGAGACATGTATTTGATAGACAAACCACTTGCCGGATAAGGAATTGGCTGGATGGTCACTTTCAAACAGATGCAATCAACAGCTCAATGTCCAAGTGGAGACTAGTGACAAGTGGCATTCCTCAGTGGTCCATATTGGGACCAGAACTGTTTAACATCTTTGCTGGTGACATGGATAGTGGGATTGATTGCACCCTCAGCAAATCTGCCAGTGACACCAAGCTGTGTGGCAGTTGACATGCTGGAGGGAAGGGATGCCATCCAGAAAGTCCTTGACAGGCCTGAGAGGTGGGCCCATGTGAAGCTCATGAAATTCAACAAGGCCAAATGTAAGGTCCTGCACATGGGTTGGAGCAATCCCAAGCACAAATACAGGCTGGGTGGAGAATAGATTGAAAGCAGCCTTGAGGATAAAGGTTTGGGGGTGTTGGTGGACGAGAAGTTCAACATGACCTGGAAATATGCACTTGCAGCCCAGAAAGCCAAGCATGTCCTGGGCTGCATCAAAAGAAGCATGGCCAGCAGGTCGAGTGAAGTGATTTTCCCCTTCTACTCAGCTCTCACGAGACCCCACCTGGAGTACTGAGTTCGTCTCTGGGGCCCCCAACATAAGAAGGACACATACTTGCTGGAGCAAGTCTGAAGGAGGGCCACAAAGGTTATCAGAGGGATGGAGCATTTCTCCTATGAAGACAGGCTGAGAGAGTTCAGCCTGGAGAAGAGATGGCTCTGGGGAGACGTTTTAGCAACCTTTCAGTACTTAAAGCGGACCTACAAGAGTGCTGGAGATGGACTTTTTTACAAAGGCATGTAGTGACAGGACAAGAGGGAACAGCTTTAAACTGAAAGAGGGTACATTTAGATTAGATACTAGGAAGAAATTTTTCCCTGTGAGGGCGGTAATACACTGGAACAGGCTGCCCAGACAAGTTGTGAATGCCCCATCTCTGGAAGTGTTCAAGGCCAGGCTGGATGGGGCTTTGAGCAACCTGGTCCAGTGGAAGGTGTCCCTGCCCATGACAAGGGGGAGGTGGAACTAGATAATCTTTAAGGTCCCTTCCTACCCAAACCCTTTTATTATTCTGTGGTTTATGATTTTATGATGTACCATATTTGAACAGGAAAATATGGAAATGGAGCAAGCTACATCCAACATCTGACTGCTACATTTCACCCTACTGATTTTTTTTTTTTGTGGCTGCAAATGGCAGTGAAGTTGAATGGGTTTTTGTCAGCTCAGACATTTAATAAGTAACATACTTGTGAAGAACACTGAGTTCAGCAGAGTTTAGCACTGTCCCTCCCTTTCTCACAGAGTCTATACTTAAGATATCTGGCCTGCAGAAAGATGTCATTTCTGCTCTATACATTTTAGTAAATGCCACAAGATCCATTGCTAAAATGAATATAGAATGGACAGAGAATGTATGAACAGGAACAAAACTAGTTCATTGATCTAGAATGCCAAGCATCATCTTACTTGGATGCATATTTTGTCTGTTAAATAAGACTAGTTAGTTTTATGTATGATTTTTACTTCTTAAAATTCTGCTAGCTTAGAAACAAGACTGCCTGGGTTAGCCTTCCTGAAGGGGAAAATGATGCTAAATTAGCACACAATATTGAAATGCTTTGCTCTTTCTAATGCAATGCTGAACATGAGTTTGCAAATTGTATAAGCAGGCATAAATCATGTCCAGCATGACACTAGCTGTTTTCCCCAATGTAGTTTTATGAATCTAAAATTTCAGCCCTAAGTTGTTCTAGACTTGAAGCAAGATTTTTTTTTTTTTCATTTTTTTTGTTATTATAGTTTAGTCTGATGATAGCTCCTATTCAAACACATATGTGAAGGCTGGCCAACTGGTAACAACGGACAAGGAGAAGGCTGAGGTACTCAACTTTTTTTACCTCAGTCTTCACTGGAACCTCTCTTTCCACACCTCTCAGGTGAATGGACTGCAAGACGAGGACTTGGGGAGCAAAGTCCCTTTCACTGTAAGGGATCACGTTTGTGACCACCTGAGGAACCTGGACATATGTCTATGGGACCTGATGAGCTACATCCCAGAGTCCAGAAGGAATAGGTTGATGTAGTTGCCAAGCCACTCTCCATGATATTGGAAAAGTCATGGCAGTCAGACGAAGTCCTCAGGTGACTGGAAAAAGAGAAACATTTTTTTAAAAAGGTGGAGCGGAGGATCCTGGGAAGTACTCACCTATCAGCCTCACCTCTGTGCCTAGGAAGATCATGGAACAGATCCTCCTAGAAGCTCTGCTATGGCACATGGAGGACAAGGAGCTCATTTGACACAGCCAGCATGGCCTTACCAAGGGCAAGTCTTGCCTGACCAGCCAAGTGGCCTTCTGTGATGGAGTGACTACATCAGTGGACAAGGGAAGAGCCACCAACATCGTCTATCTGAATTCTGTAAAGCCTCTCCCATGCCATACTTCATGCTAAATTAGAGAGATATGTGTTTGATGGGTAGGCTGTTTGGTGAATAAGGAGCTAGTTGGAAGGTCACATTCAGAAGGTAGTGGTCAACAGCTTAATGTCCAGTTGGAGATCAATGATGAGTTGTGTCCCTCACCAGTATTGTTTAATATTTTCATCAGTGACATAGACAGCAGGACTGAGTGCACCCTCAGCTAGTTTGCAAAGAACACCAAGCTGAGTGGTACAGTTGACATGCCTGAAGGAGGGGTTGCCATCCAGAGGGACCTGGTCAAGGTCAAGAAGCGGGCCCTTGTGAACTTTATGAGGTTCAACGAGGCCAAGCACAAGGTCTTGCACCTGGTTCAGGGCAAACCCTGGCTGGCTGAGGGTTAAAAGGATTGAGAGCAGTTCTACAGAGAAACACATGGTAGACAAGAAACACATGGTGGACGAGAAGTTCAACATCACCCAGCAACATGCACTTGCATCCCAGAAAGTCAACCATATCCTGGGCTGCACCTAAAGGAGCGTGGCAAGCAGGTCTGAGGGAGGTGACTCTGCCCCGCTACTCCACTCTTATAAGACCCCACCTGTAGTACTGCACATCAGCACAGGAAAGATGTAGAGCTGTCGGAGCAGGTCCAGAGGAGGACCACAAAAATGGTCGGAGGGATGGAACACCTTTCCTATGAAAAAGTGATGAGAGTTGAGATTGTTCAGGCTGGAGAAGAGAAGGCTTTAGGACAGGGGTCCTCAAACTTTTTAACCAGGGGGCCCGCATGCGGATGCAGTGGCAGGCAGCCATCTGCGGCTGCTTGGTTTCCCAACCAACCCCCAGCGGGGGGCGGGGGGGTCTGTAAATACCGGGGGCCGGATTGAGGGCCCTGGGGGGCCGTATCCGGCCTGCCGGCCTTAGTTTGAGGACCCCTACTTTAGGGTGACATTATTGAGGCCTTTCAATACTTAAATGGGGCTTAGAAGAAGATTGAGGGCAGACTTTTTAGCAGGGCCTATTGCAATAGGGCAAGGGGTCATGGTTTGAAACTAAAAGAGGGTAGATTCAGTGTATGAAGGTATGAGGAAGAAATTTTCTATTATGAGGGTGGTGAAACACTGGAGCAGGCTGCCCCGAGAGGTAGATACCCCATCCCTGGAAACATTCAAGGTCAGGTTGGATGGGGCTTTGAGCAACCTGATCTAGTTGATATCCCTGCTCACTGCCTGGTGGTTGGAAGTAGATGACCTTTAAAGGCTCCTTCAAACTCAAACTCTTCTGTGATTCTATGATTTTATGACAGTGCCTGAAAAATTCAGTTTCTAAGATTAAGTCGATTCTCCTGTACTTTCTTTGCACCCAGACATGACCAACACTTCCTCTTCAAAAACACTTGAACTCTTCAGACAGAACTCATGCAAGTGTTACACCACACCATCTCACTGAAAGTGGTTAATTCCTACACATAATGTTATGGTAAATGTTATGTGAGCTGGCATAACACGTTCTTTTGTCACAAGAGAAAGCAAGCTCTTGGCAGATATTCCACTTACAAATTTCCCCTTTACCGTATCATATTCGCTAAACAAAAGTGGCAGGAATTTATCTTTCCCCTAGAGAAAAATGTATTTCCCTTAATCTCCTGGTAGATAAATATGGCTGAACAACTTTTCTCAGAGATGTGCTTGAAAGCTGAGAGGATGCCCAGAAACATCTTGCTCCCAAAGATGAAAGTTTAACAAGGTCATAGTTGTCTGCAAATCATAGCATTAGAATAAAAGCAATTATGTAAACCTAACTTGAGCTGACAATTAACAACATTTTGCTCTAAAACTGCACACCTGTATAACATTAATCAGAGAAAACAGAAGAAACTAATTATTGAAAATCACTTTTACAAGATGATAGCTCTCTTTTGACCAGAAAGACATATCAGCTAAAATAGTCACAGTCTCATCTCTATGGTTTTCTCTTCTCATCTCTGGTTAGGACTCTGGAATTAACTTTCTGATTCTGAAACAACTCTCAGCTCTGTGGCTAACGAATAATTCCTCCCATGCCTTCCCTTGCAGCAGTTTGCTTGCACTCTCTACTGCTCACAAACTGAATGTCAAGCCTCCAAAAGACCTCCATCCATCAATGTCCTCACTCACCAGGTTTTTCAAGCACTCTGAGGTTAAAGAAAATATTCTCTGCAGGTAGTGGGAGTAGTTCACCGCCACAGCAAGAACAAAAATGTATACAACAATGAGCTTCTCTGCTGGAAAGAAGTCTGCAAAAGTGATGTTTCATTTCATCCTTTTAAACAGGAAAAGACATCTTCCTCATTTATTATATGTGTGAATTATTTTTTTTCAGTAAAATCTTTCCTAGATGTTACTTCACATGCAAAGATGCAGCAGTAGAAAACATTTGAAATGCATGCAGAAATGATTCTGAGTCATAGCACAGAAACTCCAAATTAGTGATGCTTTTATTTGCCTGCAACTTCTTTCTGAATTTGGAATTGCTTGCTACAGACATCCCTTTAACATCCTAGAGGTTATTTTCAGAGCCAATTTGCAGTTCCATGGAAGTCATTGAGTCATTCAGCATTGTTCAGATCAATGCTGAGTGTGGTTCAATCCTTCCATGAAATACTGGTTACTCAAGTCACTATATACATGTATGTGTGTGTGTGTATATATATATATATATATGTATGTACATTTTAATGGCTGTCCAACTTAAATGACTACTTTTCAGACTATATTCTCAGTGGTGACAACGATCTCCTTAGTGATACTTTATCACTGAATGATACAACAGCATATTTAGAATTTCTTTGGGTGTTTTTCGTTTTACTGTTTTATTGTACTAAGAGGAATTGGACAAAGCCTTTTCTAAACATCCTGAAACAGCTTCTAAGTTTGTAGGTCCTGGCTCTGGGGAAATTTTAATGACCCTGAAACTGGGATTCATAAACAAGGTAGAACCAGCTGGGTGTCATGAATGCTGACAGAAGCCTTGCCTGCATTGACCAAGAGATGTAAGGAGAGGCTGTAGAAAAATTATGACCTTGGATTTATGGAGAATAACTTGTTCAGCATAAGTAAGACACTGTAAGATGCTGTCCTGAAGTGTAACTTGTGAAGGGACCAAGGACAGGTGGTTTATTTTAAAGACAAACTTTTCAAAACCACAATAGTGTTCTTTTTTGATGAGCTGTGTTTCTTATGTTTCTTATAGTTCTTATTTATTTTAGGGACGCAGTGGTGGTTTCATGTGTCTTAAGTTCAACTGAACTTTATTACACAAGAGATATATTAACATCCTAAAATAATTTTAAAGTGCTCTTTAGTATGATTACATGGTGTCAATTAAAAGAAAATACTAGTACAAACTTTTTTTTTGTACCAAGATTCTAGGTTATTCTTCATTAGAACATAAATGTATTATAAATTTGTGGGGGTTTATAGATTTATTATGTGTCAGTTCCAGAAACTTCAGAGATGGTATTCTTGACATGTTCAAAACAACTTCCACCTGCAAAGTAGGACAGTTCATGTGGTCCGCCATTAGTACTGATAAGTAAATAGATCCACCCCTTTTATCTCTGCAAAAATGTTAATAGTCTAAGAATCATTTGAACTGAAATGAACTTTTTTTCCCTGAGGAGTACATCAACACCATCTATAAACACACACTTCAGCCCGCCAAAACCTATATGGGGGACATAATGCTAGGCAAAGACCAAAGAGAGTAACTCAAATGAAATTATAGCTGCAGAATACTAGAAAGGAAACATGAACTCTATTTACATGGTGTAAGCAACATTCACACCAAACTTTTCTTAGTGAATTCAGTATTAAAGATATTTAGTAGGATTTATAATCTTACTTTTTCATAAAATGAAGGTCAAGAAGCCTAGAAATAAGGACAAATATTTGTTTTCACAAGAGAAAGGCTTCTGCAAAGTATTTTGTTTGGAAAATTCTGGCATATCAGTTCTACTTCTACTGATATCTATCTGGTCCTTGTATTTTTTATCTTTCAGAGACTTCCTACTATTGATAGTTTGGTGCATTATCTTTTATTCTCTAAAAATCAAAATATTTCAAACACAGAAAGTTAAAGCCACCAGAAACATGACTGTTTCCAATCCCTGAGGTTATTTTATGATGAGAGGTTAATCTGAAAATAAAGACTAGCAAATATTAGAACTTGCTCCAGGTTCACAAGTAACATTTGCTACTGATTAGTAGTCTTTTGTTTGAAATGTTTGTGTAGTTTTGCCTGCAAGCCAAACTGTGAGATCCTGTAAGATAATGCAAGAGGACTATTTTTCCCTTCTGCTGTCTTCAGCAAAACTGCTAAGTCTCAAGTCACTCTCCTCCCACCAAAAAATATGAAGGGACAGCTCCTCCACTGGCCCATCTATTGATGGGGATTTTCCCCATTTCTAAGTGGGGAAGGTCACACCATTTTCCATGCTGGACAGTCTTACTTTCTGTTACCATCTGGCCACTTACCACACTGTAATTTTATGAAGTCAGAAAGTCAGATAGATACGAAAGGATACTGGAGAAATGAAGAGCAAGTTG
This sequence comes from Falco rusticolus, assembly GCF_015220075.1. Classification (NCBI taxonomy): domain Eukaryota; kingdom Metazoa; phylum Chordata; class Aves; order Falconiformes; family Falconidae; genus Falco; species Falco rusticolus. The sequence continues at coordinate 37,967,437 of NC_051210.1, read as the reverse complement.
CAATCCTTCTCACATGGTAAATACAGATCTTGGTATAATTGCTTGCTTCCCTACAAAGAATGAAACAAGAACAAGCTCCTATTTCCAGATGCAAAGTCCATGTGTTGGCATAGATGTACCTAGAAGGATCTCAGATGATGTTATGGCTCAGTTGAAGGACAAAGGTCTTTATACAGAATCAAGTGTCAACAAAAAATAAAACAGACTTCAGAGAGCAAGGAGCTAGAATAAGATACATTCAGATGTTTTACATAAAAATTGTAAGCTTATACATTCCTTTATGGTTTCTGCTTTGCTTATGACACAAAGTAACTTAAATGCAAATGAGAGAAAACCAAGGGAAACTGCATATAAAGATAGAAAAAGCAGTGTAAGAATTACACAGATACTTTTGTAAGAAGCAAACCCTTGAGCATCTCATACAAAATAATTTGTCTAGACTCTCAGATTCCAAGTGGTATAAATCCAATAACCACTATTCTTTCCTTATCTGTTTTGCTTTCCCACCATTATAGATATTTTTTTCTTTCTTTCTTAGTGTTAAACATAGAAACAAACCACACTGCCTGTTAAACTTGGGCCACCACTAGGCATCTCCTTTATATTTCCTGCCATAATACTCTGAAGTTTGTCAGGTTGAGCCAGGATTAGCTGCTCACTGATACACTTCAGTGCTTTTTTGACCTGAGACATTACAGCAATTTCTTCAACTGTTAAGACCGTTTGTGCTAGCCCTTGGTATTATGCTATTACATTTAGCTATATCATTATTCTGCTAATATTGTTATGTTACCACATGTGGAATTCCAACCAAAAATATAGTTGTTTTATCTTATCTTCCCTTAAGTTTCTGTCCATCCCATACATTCATACATCAAAATATCTCCTTTACAGAAGACAGCAGGGTTGATTTTATTCAGACCCCTTCTCACCTGAAATGCTATGGCAAAGGCAGTTTTCATTCTCATCCTCTGCTGATAAAATCCCAGTGACAAGACCTGTTCCTTCCTGAAGCCACTGCCTGGACTAGAACTCTTGATTCATAGGAATTAAATTAGCTTAAAAAGCACATATTTAAACTGATCTCGTAAACTCAGAGGTTACCCAGGTTTATGATATATTGCCAGATAGTGGCCTGAAAGGGAAGTCAAAGACACTTGGGATTTTCCTAACACAAGTGCTATGGTAGATCCGGAGTGGCAGGAGGTGGCTGCATCCCAAGGCAGGTGCCTGTGGGGACATGCAGTTGGGAAGTCCATCTTAGCAGATGTTTAACGGCGCCCAGAGGCAAATCACAGAATCATCCTATGGTTTGGGTTCCCCATCTGCATCCAGGCTCTCTCTTTCTGACCAACCATGTGGACAAAGTAGCTCGTAACAGTATGACAGCCCAACTACACAAAGGAGCCACATATGTACTGCTTATCCTCCCCATGCTGGATGTAACAGCAGCAGCTTCTTCATGGGAGGAACAGTAAGAGCTGTAAGGCTTGCCCCAGCTGGGCCGCACCCAGGCCAGCTGTACAATTGAGCAAGGACTGTTGCGTGGGAGGTGAGGGCTTACCATATGCAAGAGGTCAGACAAAGTTTCTAAGAAAACAGTGACATAGAGACAGTATCCTGTAATCACACTAAAATCATCTACAGCCTGGCAGGTAAAACTCACTCCACCACAACTGGTCAGTGATACAATTTACCAAAAGGGAGTTCAGAGGAGAGAAAGCTAATTGCTTCCAACAGTACCATACCATCAAAAGCAAGCCATATTTACCAATTAGAAGCTGCTGAAATACACATTAACTAGAATGTATACCCTAAATGTTGCTATGTTTGCAAACAGCAAATAAATATGATATTGAAATCTTTCTCAAGCAGCATACAATGCACATTTCCTAAAGCAAAAAGGAGTTAACCTCAGAATTTAAATATAGTGATCAGCAGCTGCCAAAACCAGATTTGTATCTAATTTTGTCATTGCTGAGTGTACATCTACTAGTATTTTTGCATCCTAACAATCTATTTTTATATAACGACAGCTAAGCATAGATTTTCAGAATGGTAAATACACAACTGCATGTCTAATTTACATGTAAAATTTTCACAGCACTGTGTGCAAATGCAGTAAATGAGCACACAAATTTGAGTATAAATACACACTTACAGGAGTCTGACAAGCAAAGTGTCATAAATATATAAATATTTTTTCTGTCAGCCACTATTGTTGCAAGTAAAACATGGCATGAAATCAATAAGAAATTGGCTTTTTTTTTTTTTTCCAATGATAAAATTGCTTTTGTGATACTCTCAGCTTTCAGGATAAAAACATCCTACTTGTTCAAAACAGGTTACCTTGTTCAAGATTTCTATGCAACATGTTCAGTCTTGTCCATATACTGTGTGCATAGGTAATTCAAAATTTTCTTTTTCAGAAATTTGGATTATGAATTCTAAACCTACGAAGACTTGTGAGGAATTAATTTGCATAGTCCATGATAATTTTTACAGATTTCAAAAAGCTCAGAAATTATTCAGGAAAAATACTGTTTTAGCTGAATCAAAATATTTTACCAATAGTGAGGTTTGTATACATGTTATTATAAACTGTCAAACTTCAAGATGACAAGTAATTTAAAAACAAATTCTCTCCATTTTTCTTTTCAGAATTTTGTTGTCTTATTAATAAATTCAAAATTATTAATTATTAATGAATTCTGTAATGACACCTAAATTAAAATAAAGTCAACCACGCCATTAAAAATGTCTACATAATTTGTAGACTGCTTGAATTACAGGGGTGTTTTTTTTAAAAAAGTAATTCTGAGACACCTTTTAAAAACACATCGTTTCAACTTCCTATACTTTACATTCCACTCCTACGCCAGAATCTATAGCTGTTGCAATATAAACAGAATATATCCATTTTCTTACCAAACAGTTCCATTTTAATGAAAGGTTAGGATAGCTACAGATGCTAAGAATAGGAGATGATAAATATAAAGAGCTTTCACTCCCACTTTCATGCAGCACTATGTGAGTAATGTTCCTTTACTTTCTGATCTTTAACTATTATTTTAAATGGTTTCATTCCCACCATTCTTCTTTCATGTCTTAATGAAGCAGTCAATTTGGCTTACAAAATAGCCCAAATACCTGAATGGTAAGCACCTGAAAGATGCTGATTTTGATTCTTTAAGCATATAAAGCAAATTGGGGGAATGTGTTTGGTTTGGGTTTTTTTTCAATTGATGTCAAAGAAAAGTGTGAAAATACAGATTAAATCAAATATATTTCAAAAAAATCTTCTCCTTTCATCTGAACAACAACAAAATATCGTGTAAAATATCTGTGTAAAACTAAAGCGCAAAAAATCAAGATGCAGAGAAAAGCTTCCAAATATTACATATTTCTACACACAATTTTTAGGTACTTGGCCTCTAGTGAAAATTGATTGTCCTGGATTTTTTACTTTTACCCTCCATTAATTCAATCTGTGGTTCAGATGCAAGCCAGGACAGTACCTTTCTGTATATACACAAAGCAGGAGACGCAGATTCAGTTCCCTTCTCTGCTGCCTAATAAAGGTCATACTTCCTAATAAAAGTGTCAGGCTGTAGGGTATTGGACACAGGATGGAGAAGGAGCTTGGCAGTCTAAGGAATTGGACCAGAACAGAGACCATATGCAAGAAATTGCCCTGTACCATTCCAATTGCACAGGATAATTAGAGCATTCATTTGAAGACACCGTATTTTATTCTATGCTTTTAAAACATTAGATTCTTCCTCATGACTGATCTGAATGTGTTAAATCCTAGACCTCATCACTGTTATTAGCCATGCTTAAAATAGTATAAGACAAAGCCGAATTTTGTTAGGAGCTAATTAGTTCAGGTCATGGTTCCAAGCCTCTGTATTAGGTCTGTCTGGAATGCAGTTAAGAAATTAACTTTATTCATAGCAACCCATATAGTGCTGTGCTTTGCATTTGTGGCTTAAACAGTGTGGATTAATACACCAGTGCTTTGCCTCTTTCTGAAAAGGACTCCCGCAGCAACAAGTCCTTCCCTCCTTGCCTCCCCACAAAACTCAGCAGGCTGGGGCTGCGGAAGAGGCTGGCAGACACAGCTGACCCCAACTGCCTAAAGAGATACTCAAATACTGTATGACATTGTGCTCACCAATAAAATCTGAGGGAAAGAAGAAGGAAGGGACAACATTTAGAGCTATAACATCTGTCTTCCCAAGCGGTAGTTACAAGTACTGAGGCTCTGCTTCCCAAGAAGTGGCTGAACATCTGCCTGCTGATGGGAAGTGGTAGATGAATTTTGTTTTGCTTTGGTTGCGCATGCAGCTTTTGCTTTTGTTATTAAACTGTCATTCTCGTGATCCACAAAACTTTTCACCCTCATTCCATTTTCCTCCCCATCCTCTGGGAGAGGGGAGTGAGAAAGAGGCTGGGTAGCTTCCTGGATGCTGGCTGGGGCCAGTCTGCCAGAGCACTAGTACCAGGCTGGGCTCACATGAGGGTACTTAGGCTGGATGATGTTTCTCTCTGTATAGACAAGAATATAGCAATTCCAGGTATATCAAGAAGCAGAAATATGGGTGCCTGCAGTTTTGAGGTCAAATATCAGTTTAATGACTCTGGAATTCAGCAGCTGGATGAAGATATCTAGAGTTCCTTGTTCTGGGCTTAAGATATGGTTTAAACCTCAAAATGAAAGACTCAGAGCTCACATTTCTTTTTGGAGCTAATACTAACTGGGTCATTCTTGCACATACAAGGTACAAACCTCAGGGCATTTTAACAGTAAAGTGAAGGTCAGCCTTATGTTAGTGGAGGACTAAGCAAAGCCTATGGAGAATGATAAAATATCTGGTCTTTTCTTTCCTCAGCTTTCCTTCAAGAGAGATGTAAGGATTCTGTCCTGGTCTATATTTTATAATTCATTAAAATGAAAGGAAACCTACTTGCCAGTGTTTTGAAATATTGATGGGTGGGTGGAAATTTGGTACAGTCAAAGTTTTTCCAGCTGATAAAAAACTAAAAAAGAGATGGCATGAATACAAAAGTTAAGGAAGAAAAAGAAACAGAAGCCTTGTAAACAGAAAGATAGCTTGCTTTGTCCTGTTTTTTTCCCCAATTCATTTTGTTTACCCCTCTCCCTTAAGTCCCCTCTTTTTGCTCTTAACTTTGAGCTAATTTTCCTGATACCTCATTTACATTGAGTTTTATAGCTTCCCTTTTTTTAGTAAAAATAAAACAAATCAAAAACAAAACAACAAAACAAAGCAAAAAAAAAAAAAAAAACCACCAAACTGACAAATTCAAGTCACTTGGCTCTGGTTTTGGGTTGCATCCCACTATCAGTATCTGTATGAGTTACCTCTCTCTGTGATTTCTTACGTTCTTTGTTTTGTTGATTTTTTTTCAGATCTATTCTTTTTCCTTTTATGGGATGTAGTTATATCTTGCAAAGCATTTTTAACACACCTTGTGGTCAAGTTTAACTAAGTCGAAGAGCTCTGTTCCCCAAATTAAACTCTTCCACATACGATTCCTTTTTGTTTGTTTCCTTGGTGAGGTAATCTACTAACATTGCAAGCTGATACTGCAAAAAAGCAATCCATTTTCCTGGATTGGAACCCAACACATTTTATATCAATTATTGCTATGAAAGGGTTGTATCATGATATCATCTATAGGTATGCAATTTATAGCTATCAAAAGTAATTAAATAATGAATAGTCCATGCACTTCTACACTAGTACTTGTCTAAAGGTTAAAAATCTTTTGTAATGCAGGTATGCTGTTGTTTTTTCCTTTATTTTGGTTTTATATATGTCTTTATATATGTTCTTTATTTTGATTGCCAACTTTGAAGTATCTCTATGTTCCACCTTTAAAACATACAACCTTTTCATTCTTGCATATAGGAGAAGTACTGATTATTACAAAAAGTGTATGAGAAGCAATAGTTCCTTTAATTGTTTTATTAAAAATTAAAGGCTGCTTTTTAATGTTCTCTGTTTTTATTGAAAGTAATTAGTCTTATTCATGCCTTTCTATGGCTAATTATTTAGCCTCATAGTAGTTTTCAATCTGCTGCTTTTTCAATTCCAATTCAAAGGTGATAAAAAATAAGCAAACTCCTTTATATGTGGTAAAACCTTAAGATATATGTTTCAAAAAGCTCTTTTTGTCTTAATGTATACATATATGTTTAAATTTTTCTTTCACATTTGATAAATCATATTATATAATGGAATACTCCAGTGTCTGGAAAGATTCAAGTATAATATTGTATAAGTAATTGAAAGGTCAAGCTGAACTTTATCTTCCTGTTCAGCAAACCACAGTCAGGGAAGTTTATGTCAAAATGCTTCTAGAATTTACTACTTTACATGGTTATTATTGCATGTCTTTGTACTGTGAAAGGGTGGGCTGTGTATCATGTGAAGCGACAGCTGCAGTGTAATGTAAGGATTATTTTTTAGCAAACAAATATTTTCCCCCTCCAGCACTCCTTAAAACCACCACATATCAAAGTTAATATAATTTCAGATACTTAAGAAATTTAAATTTAGGAGGCTTTTTGAAACAATAAATTTTATGTTTTCCCCCCCACAATATAAAGAACTAAAATTTCTTACTACCACAAAAGGAAAATAAACAGCAATATTTTTTTCTTGATGGAAAGTTTTCTTTCTAAATACTCTGCAGGCATTTTTTCACCACACAAATATACTTTTACAAAAATTATGGAAAAAGTTAGTTTCACCTAATTTTAGTTCAATTTGGGATGTTTTTTAATTTACCTATATACTTCCAAGTTTTCATTCCTTTATATTTCTTTGTCTTACTTATGGCAATATTGTTTCCTGATTGTAGGTGGGAAGTTGTATGATTTCATACATTTCTTTTCTTCAAGATTTATAACTGATATTTGAAGTAATTCTCTCATTTTTTGTTTAATGTCTGCTTACTTCCAGAATAAAAGAGGAGAGGAAATGTGCCATATCCCAGCTCTGATTTGGGGATTGAGCCCAAATGGAAGGTGTCTCTGAGGAGTTGTCTAATAGCAGAAAAACTTCTCAGCTTGTGGGAAAATTATTGCTAGATGAGGGTTAACTAGCTTTACAGGTATATCTTAGTCATCTAGGTGGAAAAATTAACTTGAATAGATCCTTTGGATTCTCCTGTTAATACCCAAATGCTTGCTGGTCTACTGCTTAACCAGTGTTAACTTTTGTGTCTCAGGAACAGAATTATCTGCATACATGTTAATAAATGGATTAGTATCCATGCTCCACTCAGAAACATTCAGTAAAATCCAAATAATGTTAATAAGTGTGAAAAGTACCCAAAATTAAATTTTATAAATACTAAGCACTAAGACAGCATTTACATTAACAATAATGCCTAACATATTCATGTTGTTTTGTAATATATGCAAGTAATATCTAGAGCAAAACTCTGGCTCATTCTGCATGTCATATTGTTTAATGACAGTATTGTAAGTCAACTGTCCATATATTGATGTAAAAATACATCTAAGAACATATGTCATACGAGCACAGGCCAGCTTTAGACAAGCTCTAAGAACATACCACACTCACGCTGGTGTTAGAAATAAGTCCCCTTATTTGGTTTCATAGCTAATTATCAAGACACTGTATTATTTAGGTCCTAACTTCAAATCCTGCTCTTCTTCAACAATAATTTTCACTGTACTAACCTAAAAATCATAGGTAATTTACACCATGGTATCAGGGACATTTGCTGTGTTATGAAGAAGGGGACAACACAGGTTTCATGCATTTCTGATTTATTAAAAATAAATATTTTGTCACAGTTAATTTACAAGTTATTACCATTGCCATTATGCAAATTAACCTCACTTACTCCTTTTTCACTTCCTCCAAGTCACAATCACATTCTATTGCATTTGTCTGACTAGGTAGTGAAACCCACTATTTCCTATTACTCTTTACTGCACACGCCAGAGCGTATTGGTTATTGAGCTTTCTGGTACAGAGAATTCTTCTTATCTGCCTTACGCTATCTAATTCTTTTGCTTTTCACAATCCTGATACTAAATTTTCTTCCCTGCCTTTCCATCAGGCTATTCTTCCTCTACAATGTCTTCCCTGCCTAGTTTCTCAACAGGCTTACATAAACTTCAACAAAGTGAGTATGATTTTTCAAGGTCAGGATGTGTAAATACGCAGAGAGTTAAAGCTATCCCGAACACTGTCAGTTTTCGGTTTCCAGGGAATCAAACTTTTGCACCTCTGTCATTTGGGCTAGAAGCACAGTTATCACCAACTGGAATAACACGCTGAGAATTTAAATGAAAAGTTGTAGAGCTAAAATGACAATCTGTTACAGCCGATAATCTTCACTACTCTAGATGTCTCATACTATCCATCAACCGGCCAAAGATAAGGGGAAGTGTGCAATCAGAAAGATAGGAAATACTGAGTTTCAGTACGTTGAGAAGAAATTGCGGCAAGTTCTCCATGGCAGAAGCTAAAGCTCTTAGTCTTGTAATGGGTTAACCAATTTTTAGTACCTTGACATCACAAAAATTTCAGCAACAGCCTGGCAATGTGTTCTTTGTGGTATGCTTGTTCAAGTAGAAATTAAAAAACATTTTCAGCATTCTGATGCCAAATCTGTATAATGCATAGTTCCCTTTTATTCCTTATGCCCTTTGAGAATGTAAACTTTTTAGCTGTTTTCAGAAAGTGCCTGAACACTGAAGAACGTTTGGAATGTAATTATGTTTGTGACTTGGTCTCATTGGAAAATCAGTTTTAACGGCTTTTAAACAAAAAATAGTTCTAAAACTGGGGAGGGATATGCATGCAGGAGCAAATAAGCTAGCAAGCTCTTGTTGGAAATGAAAACAGCAAGTCAGTTTATTCCTCTATTTAAGTTTTTTGGGACTGTACTGATATACACAGCCAAGAAGAGAGCTTAAACTATTTTTGATTGGATTATGCTTGCAGTTTGGAAATGCATATATAGTAGGGCTGAAGAAAAAAGAAGGCACAAGGTACCTTCTCACAGAGTATCTCTTGCTAAACAGAAAAATACCCTATCAACCTCTGTCCAAAGGACCATGGGAAACGTTCACACTTCTGAGAGGTAAAGGAGTTGAACAGCAGATAAGAAGGGGGCAGGACTATGGGTCTTCAGTTTCCTTACCAACTCTAACACCCTCCATGCTGACTAAGATAAATTACTAGGAACAGGAGATAAAGCAGGCTACCCTGGAGGGCAGTGATACCAAAGAAACAAGTACTGTGCTGGAGCTTAAGACCAGGTGAACTGATTGCTGTTTCCAGGATAAAATTATTCTAAATTAGAAAGGGATAAATTCTCAAATGAAGACAGTTATCTCAGTCCAAAGAATGTGTACCAGTATTTGCTTATCAATAATTTTCTGAATTTGGAAAATGATATATTCTGTTTGTGTATCAAAGATCTCATGCAGCCTGCAGCTTTAGGTTTCACTTGGCCAAAGCTGTTCTGCATTGTGTTTTAGGGTGTCTCCTGTGTAACATCTCCAGTTCATGCAGAGGTACCTGTCCTAGCTGTGGATATCACAGCACAGTATTCAGCACAGAATGCAAAAACGTGCCCAAAACCATGGTTAAAAATACTGGCTATGAGGCTACCCAGAGCTACAGGGAAACACTGCATTCAGCAGTATGCAAACAATTGCAAAGTTGTCTGGAGGTACCTGCAGTCACTGCAACGTCAATGTACTTCAGCTTCATCATCAAGTAAATAGGCCAATGGTATTGACACAAAAGCAACATACCCCAGGAGTGTTGCAAGGTTAGCTTGCACTTTGGATACGTGTGCAAATGCTAAGCATTCTTACGATTCTCCCACAGGCATGATGAGGTCTGAAGAATTACAATTTTTCTTCGACAGAGAAAGCCTTGCATTGCCCTTATTGTAAACCAGTGTGTAATTTACAAAGATAGACTTGGGGGGCTGATGTTCAAAGATACAGAAGAATTCCTTTGAAGTTACTCTTATTTCATTCGATCAGTGCTTTTTATCTATTTTGTTTAGTAACATAGACTCTGCTTTCAAGATTTCTTCTCTGTTCAGCCAGCTCCTACTCAATAGTTAAAAAACATCTCTCTACACATTTCCACCTGAACGTTTGCTCCAATAATGTAACTTGCACCAACTGTCACCGTAGTGATTCCTCTAGGACTATAACACATTAACAAAAGAAAGCAAAAAGACCTATTGTCAAGCATAACTAGCTCTTGGGTCTTGAACATCTGATGACGTTGCTGTGAGAGAATGCAACTTCCTGCTGGCAACAGAAATGTACATGTACACACAGGCACTGGGGGTTAGAGATGGTGCCTCTAACCATCTTGAACATCACAGCAAGGCTGATGCTTCCAGAATGTTTTTCCATGACATGTGTCAAGAAAAAAAAATAACACCCAAACAAACAAAAAAAAAACCCACAACCACTAAAGAAGGCACAAGAACATTTTAGAATTTACTTTCTCTACTTTATTGAGTCAGTCTGCATGGCTTGCTGGTGCTCACAGGCAACAGATAGGCTGCATTTTAAAGTCTGCTATCTTTAACCTCTTCCCTCCTTTTCCCTGAATATCCTGAGGGTCTCTAAATGACTGTGGCAACATTGCATATAGCACTGTTGAAGCCTTTCTTCAAAAACCATAGCTTTGGGTACTGACATTAAAAGCAGTGAGAACAAAGTCAGTTTATAACTCCATGTTCCTTGCTGAGTTAACCTTGATCCTAATCAGAAAGCATGAAGAGATGTAGAAACCAGGATTTTCATCTGTATAAATGAAGAATTTTAATCTGGAATAGACTATGTAGGAGAAATAGGAAAAAGGGATATCAGCAACGTTAATGGAGAGAGAATTACCGAAGCAGCCTGAAAACCACTTTGATTTAAGAAAGGAGGGAATGGAAACTGAATTTAGCATTTGTAGAAGCCAACAAAATAGAGGGAGTTTTGAGCCATCCATGCAAAGGATACAAGAGAAAAAGAGACAAATATAACCACAAAGCACTGCCTTCTAGAACCAAGACTGGCTTGCAGTTCCTCTTAATGTGGTGCTTAAAGGTTCATTGTAAACTGCTCAAATTCATACTGAGTGACACCTTGGTTTCAGTTTGAGTGTGAAGTGTAATTTGAAACTTTGAATAGGAAGTATTCAGCAGTTTGTTTTACACTAATTTTAGAACTATATTTATTGTCTTAATATTCTCTGTTTCTTCTGAAAATTTCAGTAGACGGAACTTGTATAATCCCTTTTTGAACTGGTGTGAAGGCTTTGAAACTATGACATCCAATTCATTCATGTACATGCAGAGGGTATGCCTGATTCATGTTTTAATGTCCTCTTTATGGTGTGGAATTCTGCAAGACTCTGGGAGCAGTACATGTATGGGTGATAATGTGGATCATACAGCTTAATGTAAAATGATTGGGACACTTACACTTTGGCAAGTCTGTCAAGAACTGTAAGAAGCTTAAGAGGCACCAATGCCTGGTGTGACATTCCTAGTGGAGAAATGCCTGATAAGGCCTAGAGGTGTTGCCTCTGCCCGCTGTCCTCATCCAGATGAATGAAGTTTGGTCTAAGCACTTTACTCCACCTCTTCCAGATGCTCAATTTGGCAATATTTTACTTTGACTTATTCAGTTTTTAGTGTCACTTTGCTTGGTGCCTCACAATAAAGAATGACAAGCCAAGTGTCATTATTTACTGCTTTCCAAGTCAGAAAAAAAAAAAAGTGTGTTAAGTCACTTGTATCCATCATCTGTTTTTAAACATCAGATTAAAGTAAGACTTCCCTTGACTGATAAGTAAGCCTTGACTGGTTCTGCAGTTGTTATGTTTGTGCAACACTTCCATTCATTCTAGTAACACTACCATATTATTATAGTAATAATTCTTATTTATGTACTTAGCAGTGAAGATGATAAACACTGAAAAAGTAAAGGTAGATATTTGTTTCCTTGGAAAATTCATACCACATCCTGTCATAGCTAATTATTCTTCTATAATATATTAGCCAAATTAGTTAACTGCTCTATCATTGAACTTCAAAAATGGCTTGAAAAGTTTATATCCATGTTATGGGTAAGAAGAAAGTCTCTTGCAAGAAAGAAAAATGGTTTTTCTGTAAAATTGTCGCACTTCTACTTGAAAAGGTAACTGCCTTTTAGAAATAGCTAATGTGAAACAGGGCAAGGAGAATCTGTTAGGCCACTGGAAAGAAAGGTTAGGAATGGAAAATATCTGAGAGGTAGGGCAGTGAGGCATTCGTAGGTAGTAGGTACTTAATGGTCAAGTTATTTTGAGTCAACTGCAGTTTTCATTCATGGATTAGTCACATTGATCCTAAATAATTGCTTAGTTCACAGTTGTCTATGTGATGTTAAGCTGCAGGCCCAGGTTCTCCTAGGATTTTTTAAAATCAAATGATAAAATATGACATTGACTCATGGGATAACTTTTTAAAAACTTACTTTTCCATTGGCAATTGCATATTTAGAAAGCATTTCATTCTGCAAGAGGAATCAGCGCTTTTATTTTTCAGTCATGGACAACCTATAGATTGTATAGTCTGCAATCTCATTGCAAAATACCAGACATTCAAATTTTCAAGGACTATGGATCTGTCCACAAAGACACTATGTATAAGAAAAGTATGTTATTTTCAATCTCAAAGCATCTCTAGGATAATTCCCCCATGACTTTTCTAAAAGATTGCCCTGAATGCAATTGTCATAGTGTGTCTTTTCAAGGGAATTAGCATAATTATTTTGTACCTGTGAACCTCTCAGCGAAGCTGCCTATGATCTTTTACCCAGCATGTAGGCTTTGAAAACTGTTGATGGAGGATTTATTAAAGGCTTTTGGAGACAGTAAAACAATACTGTGTTCACAGAACATTAATTCATTCTAAAAGGTTTGTTTCAGTTCTGGCCTGTTCATTACATAAAGTGGCATAAATCTGCAGCTCCTTAACTTTCCCACATTCAAGAAGTGCTTGCAAAGTGTCTTCTCTGTTCTGTTGCTGTCATAATGGTTCATACCATTATTGTGTTGTGCCTACATCCACATTCTAAGACAAGGTATGTTTAAAAGTTATTGGCATATTGGGAGAGAATGGAGTGCTTGTAATTATCATACATTTAAAGAAATGTCTGTAGTTTCCATATTTACCAAAAGTGTTTCTAGTGTGGTATAGCAGGGTCATAAATACACATTAAACTGCAAATCCAAGATGGGTGTAGATTATGTCTGTTCAGAAGAAAATTAGGATTTTGTAGATTTGTCCCTTGTACTGCTCCACTAACTAGGTGATTCTGGTCTTCTCTTTTCTTGTTCCCAATTAAAATGTCTCAATGTTAGAAGGGTGCTATTAAAAGACAACTGCAGTCTCATTAGTTATGGACGCTCTGTTAGCACTCTATGTTATGGACCTGTTACAGCTTAAAGAAAAGTGCAGGATAAGCAGTCCCATTTATTTGGTTAGATTCTTTTACAAATAAGAAAATTTAAGAGGATTTAAAATTAATAAATAAATGACTCGGGCAATGGGATACACTCACTAGATTACAATCATATACTGTCAGGGCAGGCAACCTGGCATAACTTTTATGGAAAAAATAACAAGATCTAGGCTAGTTAAAGGGTAAGTAAGTCATGATTTATTTTGTGAAGGCATATACAAAGTGGAAAGTTCTGCATCTGACCTGTATATCTTTTTGTTTGCTCACCTCCGATCAGTATCCACAATAATGTACAAGCAACAATAAATGCTTCTTCAAATCTTCATTTTTCAATATTTCTTAATGATTGTCACATTCCGTGGTGCAATCAGATCTGTCATGATCACAAACCACAATATGGCTTTTTACTATGCCCTGCAATGTTTTGTAACTTCTATTCCTCACCTACTCCAAACCCACTCCCTCACAAATTCTTCTCTCTCTGACTTCATGAACCTATTAGATTGTTCTTTGCTGTTTGCCTCTGTGTTACACTATAAGCTTTTATGGTAATTATATTGACTATATATTTTTGCATACAGTTGTCAGTGTTCTGGCTAAACAAGTTTCTTGATTCTGATCTCTGTTACAAGACAGGTATGACCCAGACAAGAAGTGAATATTTCCCATAATTATTGCACACAATCTAAATGCTTAAATGTTACAGTACAAATAAAGTTGCAGTAACTGCACATAGGAAACTGGCAGGAGGAAAATTCCACAGCATGGCACCATATCACTACCTACCAAACCAGACAGATTAATCTGAAAATCTGAACAATGAGAAAAGCATCCTACTAAGAAAGATGTGAAACAATTATCAGCATTTCCTAAAATATTAAATAAATTTTCAAATACACATTATCTTTTTTTAGGCTGAGATTACTTCTTTTAGTCTGACAACATGAACACCAAAAACAGACTGAATAAAATGTTATCTTTCAAACATAATGTTATCTTTTAAACATATTATGTAAAACAGCAAGATAATTATACCAGAAACAGGTGCAAGACTGTGTATATTACTGCAGTCTGTTCATTAGTATTCATATTAACTTTCTCAAGAAACACTGCAAACATGGTCTCAGAGTTTAACATTTTGTACTGTGTCCCCTATGTAAGTGCAAAATTCATTGCATGTAAACAGCTCTATCACTTGCATAACTGGCATGGCTTAAAGGTGTATTTTAAGATGAGGGGGGGGAAATCAACAGCTAATAATCTAGATCCTTTAAAAGAAAGCGGGAAGTGAAGAACTGCATGCTCAGTAGACTGGGATTACCTTACTCCACTATTTTGAAGTCCCTGTAATCAAAAATATGAAAAAGGAAGCAGTTGGACTGCAAGCCTTGGCTTTGACTTCAATAGCTAAAACAGGTCTCCCATAAACTATAAATTAAAAAGGATTAAACTAAGGAATGATAGACCTTCTGACACAATTCACTTTCTGCCCAGCTAGGGAGAGGGTACTTTTTTCCACCTTTTTTTTCCCCCCAATTTTTATTCTTCCTAACCAGTGCAGTGTCCAGCTTTTGTATACCAAATACTGTGTCACTCTGCTTGCACACACTTGGGTGCTTTGTTGTGTTTGTGGGGCCCTGTGTTCTTCAAGTAATTGTTTCCACATAACAAGTAAAAAAAACCACTGTATTTTTAAAATATGCAGTTATATATCAGTTTCTAATTCTTTTCCAGCCTTTCTGTCACAGGATCCACGTTTTACCCCACTTTAATGTGCCTTTATCCAGGCAGAAACAAGACTAAATGGCTATAAAAGAAGGACATCTCATACTATAGTAAGTCCTAACTTTTACTGACAACTCAGGGTCAGCATTCAGCACTAGGTCATAGAGAAATGCTGATGAATAAGGCTTTGCAAGACTGCTTTAGGTACCTTAGGACAGTGAAAAATGCCCAGGTTCTAGAACAAATGGTTCAAGATCTTTACAGCAGCTTAAAACTGCATTTTCAAAAGCTGAATAAAATTTTCCAAATAAGTAAAAGCCTCTAATGTCTTTAGCATTTCAGACTTCTATATGAGCCCCAGAGGGTTTCCAATTCACTGGACTTATTCTGTTAAAGGGACTAGAAAGAGTTATTAGTTTCACACTGTCTCACAAAAAAGTTTACATTTGACACTCTCTTTAACACAGAGAAGTGTTGGCAGAATATATAAAAAAATAAATATTCATAAACTATATGTGGGAAAATTAATGTGATTAAATAGCCTTAGCAAGGCAATTCTATATAAAATAGAGCTTTAGAAATTCTTTATAAATAATCATTCAATTTAATAATTTAATATCATTTAGCTTTAATAATTATGATTATTAATTTAATTTATTAATAAAATATTAATTTAATAAGACTAACATAATTAAAATTTCACAAACAATAGATTTATAGAAATATACAAAATACATAAAATTTTGTCAATTATTATACAATGAGAACTTCTACTAAACATACATTAGATCTTTTAAAAATCTTTGCATGTGAAATCTAAAGTTATTCCCCAATTCTTATGTGCCCAGTTATTAATACCCATAAGATGTGAGCATTAAATAAAATCAGATGCCTTGTGCATTGTGGAAGTACACCAGCACCATTCTGAAATGTAGTACTCTTAACAAGGGAGGCGTCTTGTTTAAAACAATCACCATGGAGAGGATCAGCATTCCTAGAAACAAAAAGACCATCTCAAAAGGCGCAGTGAAATCAATCTTTAAACTACTACATATTAAATTATGTTTCTTTACCTGTGTGCTTATCAAGTCATATCATAAATCTCAGTTCAAGTACTATCCCATGCACTTAAAGGTTTCTGCTTACACAACAGTAATGGATGAGCACCTAGCGATGTCCAGATTTTACTTCTACCATGCTTGCTTTGTTTCTCCAGTACAAATGCATCTGGTATTCATTTCAATTGAAAGGAACAGAATGGGCTTATTATGGCGAAAGTGTGAGACTACCTACTGTTTTAAAAAAGGTGTATCCAAACAAATCATACAATGATTTTTTTAAAATTAAAATACATATTGATATGCAGTTGCAAATTATCTGTCTGTTCATGGCAGATGAAATCATGCCTTAAAACTGAAAGAAACATATTCAGGCCAAATCAAAATGTTTCATTTCATCTAAAAGGCTAAAAGAGTATTTATTATTTTAAAATAAAAGTTAGGTAAATTTCCCAAGGTTAACTTACATTTAATAGTAAAAGCACAAAATTTTCATTTTAATTTTTTAACAAGTCAGAATCTGGGGAAAAATTATAAGCATTCAAATGACACAGTCTCATGAATCTGATATGTGGTTGTAAAATATTCCAGCTAATCAGCATTTTTCAGCCTTTCCAAGAAAAATTAACTTTGTACTGTAGCACAGCAAAAGCAAGATACCAGCCTTTAACCTCTGCCAGCAATAACCTCGCTTTAAACACTTCTGTCCTTCTATTAAACTTACCCATTTCACAGCTGAGTTTTTGCCTTCCACATATTCATCTGTGATTTTCTAGTCTTTCCCACAGAGACCTCATCTGGCTTGGAGAGCTGCACATACATAGAACCTATTAAGCTGTTGATGATGTCTGTTGACACCAAGAGAATTTCAGTCTCCCCCTCCTATAATACCCAGGCAGGTTCACAAGGTGGGAAAAGGATGTTGTTGAGATGCTTCCTTGCCCAAAGAAAGAACAAGTAAACTACTCAAAAAATTTTATAGTGATGCATCAGATGTCAACCAGTCTTGGCAGGAGATGGGATCCTGGACTTCTTTCCTCCATGATAACACACAGTGCTAGTGTCAACCAGCTCCATGCAAATGCCTAAAAGATTTGCCATACCAAAATGCCCTTCAGACTTTTTGCTTTCGTTGTTTTGGTTCTAGGTTGTACCCAAACGTCTCAGTCAAGCCCGTGAACCAGAAAAGGTTTTCCTATACATTCCACCAGATATCTAAATAGTTTTGTTCCTTTTTATTACGTTTTCTTTAAAGTAACAAAAAGAAATCCATCAGAACTAAACCGCCAATGTGAATAATTTGTGATTACAAGAAATGAACATTGTTTCTTCTTATTTTCTCTCTTATGAAAGCACTAGAAATAGATCTTTGTTCACTGAATGTCTTTTTTCTGTGATAGACCAGGAAACTGAGCTTTTATCTCTGAATAACACAGAAAATTTTGTAACAGCATTTTCCATGTGGTTTTCCCATTTCGGCAGATGCTAACATCTGCTTTATTATTTGTCTTTGTACTGGCCCATTATTTTCTAGTGATCAGTCCACCTATTTTAATACCATGAAACCTCTGAAGCTCCAAGGTCAAAAACCATACATAATCAGAAAACTTTCATTCTGAACCTATACACCATATACAAAATGCTATAAAGACAGAATGTAACGTACTTAGATTTGCTCATGGGTTAGAAAATTGTCCCTATTTCAGATCCTTCACAATCTTTCAAATGTCTAAGAAAATGCTGAAGAAAAAAGAGAAAACATAAAACTAGTCAAGAAGTCCTTTTCAGCATACTGCAAATGTAATTTGTCCCTGCAGACATCCAGGATTTGTCGTTCCACTCAACATCAGTACAGAAATAGAGCTAGGTATGTTCAGAAGTGCCATGCGATGATACACCCTAGATTTCAAGGAAGTATTTTAATAGTTACCCAAACAAGCAAAGGACTCTCAAATCTTTCCAGTAAGCTGTCTTGCACAACATTAGTTTTCTTATAAATAAAGACATTAGTACTCAGTGCTGCAGGGGGACTTCTGCTGTGGTGCTTGCCAACTTGGTCTGCACAGAGGCAAAGTTCTTAAAAAATACCTTATATGTAAGGATTCAGTATAATTATATTCTCTTCCATATGACTGTTTTCAGCAGCTCAAAATATCCTAGAATGAAGCAGTTTGCCATCTTAACTACCAATCTGCACAGCCAGATTCATCTGGCAACTGAGTCTGTAAAAACTAGTTCACACAATATGATTCAAGAGGGAGCTGCTGGCACTCAGTTTACATTTAGTTAAACCTGTCCTAATTAGCTTTCTCAAGCTGTACTTTTCAAAATTTTGTCAATCATTTGTCATATGCCTGTTCACATCTATAATTAAAAAGAACAAAGTTGTTATACTCATCTATATTAATTCTTTTACACTTTGATATGCATGAAAAACCAATTCTGTTGACTTGTAGAAGTTGAGTGGAAGGAAAAATCTGTCAAATCCAGTGGAGCAAAATTATTTTAATAAATTAATTTGCTTTGAAATCCAAACTGATTTCCATCTTGTGCACAACATAGCACGTGCACTACAATACTGATTTTATCATTAAAAACTGGAAAACCAACTTAATTGTTAAAATTCTAGAATGCCATTCAGTAGTCTGTATTCAAGATACCTGAAGCAGTTCATTTTCTCATAAACCTGTCCTTATGATGGACCATCCATATGGTTTTGTGAATCTGGCTTGATAAACTACTGATCGCTTTCACTATACACTGCAGATCTCAATAACCTAAGTCAGATGACACTTTTCCTTTGACAGCATCCATATAAATGACTTCTCAAGTCAGTAATTATACTGATATTTTGCAGCTTTAGTTTCTATAACAGATATTTTGCCTTAGAAACACAACATAATTGTTGCATTCCAGGAGACAGAAGAAAAGGAAAATACGGGCTTGCACTGCTTTTCAATTACAAAAATAACCTGGATTTGGACATTTTCATCGTGTTAGAATAAACCCACCATCTAAACCAGCCAAACAGGCAAAACCCTCATAATTTACCTTTCCACAGGAGACCCAGTCTTAGCCTAGATTATTGGGGAATCATGGTCCTTTCTGTGAATATCCTACAAATTTCACTTGAGTCCTGAGCACTGCCCAAGAAGTGTCTCACTGCCGTATTTTGTCATTGGAGATGAAGTTAAGCAAATCAATCTATCTGTGCAGCAAATGATTGGTTTTACTTCTTCAGGGTTCCTAAGATTCATAAACTAATCCATTTTGTCTTTGTAATTACTTTAAAAAGATAAAGACCCTCCCATCTATCAACTGGGTCAGTAAATAACAAGGGAATGCAAAGAAGCACTTCAGACCTCCATGCTAAATCCATTTCCATTCTACAAGAACCTCCATTCTAAACCCATTTCCATAGTACAAGAACAAAAATAGGAAAGCCATAAAGTAACGCTCCAGGGATAGAGGATGATAGACCAGTCCCAGCATACGTCCTTTTTATAAGTACCTGTATTTGGCCCAAAATGTAAAGACCTAAAAAGAAATGCTTTACTTGATGTCATTAGCTTCAAGAAAGATGCTAATCTTTCTTATGCTTGCATCACATTTTCAAATAAAACTTCCTTATACAAAATATAAATAGTTGGCACAATTTTTTTACTCATTTGCTTTAAGTGAAGCAAAACCCAGTAAAGCAAGCTTTGCTGGCCACGTAATTGTATAATATCTTCATCTTCATTTTTTTCCTTCAGGAAGGAAACTGAAGAAAACATGTTCTATGTCCTATTTAAGTAAGAGGTTTAAACAAAAATTAAGGTACATTAGAAGAAAAAATTGTAATTGAGAGGTGTCATTACAATCATATTTCATTGTTTTTAAATTACAGCTATGATATAGATTCTGATTCTGTTTGGAGATTAAAAGATGACATTTCTTTAAGATGGTGGTGATACAAAAAAAGAATGAGCATTGATGATGTCAAGTTCATTATTTAAAAGGTAAGGCAAAGAAGCTACAGTGATCTGTACTGTCATCCTTTCCCATAGGACATGATGTTCCAATGAATATGTGATTTCTGGGTGGCTTAATGAGTAACATCAGGTGAGTAGCTGTTGAAAATTCTAATTAGGTTTACAACAGCCAAGGGACAGGAACCTACTAATCACAGGAGAATTATAACCTTCTTCTGGAATGCTTCTGCAACAACTTAAGAGCAAGCTATACACAACAACTGAACCACAAAATATGATCTACATTAAAAATATCAGTGCTGTAAATGAACAAGAATTAGGTGAGAACTCAGTAAAACCCAAAAACATACAGCAAAAATAATTGTGCAGTGTATTGATTCTACTTTGATTCAGATAAATTGTACCTAATAAATCCAATACCAACCTGTTGTTGACTTCCTCTTGGTCCTTAGACAGGGCATTTTGGTAAAACTGACAAAAAAATATTTCTTTGGTAAAATCTGTTCAAATATACTGATCTTTGCTCAAGTATGCCCTCCGCAAACCAGTCTTCTTATTTCTCTTCTAAAATTTCCTAGAGACCATCACAGGAAAATGTGCCACAAAAAAACTCTGAAACCATGGTTTTGAGAGTTTAGTAAGATTTTGTTCTATTTATAAGCTGAAACTCTATTTATGGAAGAAGTGTAGAAGCAACTAAAGAGCTGAAAAACAAAGAGACCATTACTTTGTTCCTAGATATGGGTAGTTTTTTGATGCTTATTTAACATCAGTTAGGTGTTTTAAGACCTTAAACCAACATCTCCAAGCCACACTCATTAGATTTTATAGACATTCTGGATAAAGGCATTCTTTGCCCTTTTTTTATTTTGCCACCCCCTAAAAATTTTAATTCTCTTCATAAAAACCAAGTAAACAAATAAGTTTCTTCCTGTATTCTGCACTTCAGTAGACATAGTAATACTCAGATTTATGCGAAGAACACTGAGCATCTCACAAGCATCAAGTCTTCTTGATGTGTACTACAGCTTTTGAATGAGGCCTAATGGCCTTTCTGTTCAAAACAGACTTAGCTGTGTTTCATACTAAAGGAAGGGACATCCAAACATCATATAGCAATCCCCCTATACACCACCCCATGCACAATGCAGCAAAGTGCAAAATCAGGGTCTTTTATGTAGTTCCCAAAAATCATTATCATTAACAACAATAAACTAATATTTCTGGTCCAGAAAAACAACGTTATCTAATTGAATTAACAAGGAGTACTTTGATATTTCTTTGATTGTTGGTAGGACTTATACAAAAAAAGAAAATATGCTCTTTTTTTTGTTTGGTTGTTTTTGGTTTTGGTTTTTTTTTTTCTGTTAGCATGTCATGAATATAAGGAAATTAAGGATGGCCAAAGATCACCGTGATACACAACAGGGATCAGACCAAACATTGCTGGAGTACCAGACAGGGTGCAAACACACACACATACAAAAATTCAAAATTCAGTGTGATGATGATACAAGCTGAAGATCATTAGCAGATGGCATACCTAATTAACACAGCAGAACAAGAGAGAAGTGTTGAAAGGGAGGTTTTCAGCACTGTCAAGAATTTCCTAACAGTAATTATTCTCTATTGTTCCACAGAAGAAAGCGAGATCCAAATCTTGAAGCATTCATTTAAAATTCAGCCAATAGTTTATATGTGTGCATAGAAAAAAACCACAGAAACTACAAAAAAACTACTTTGCAAAGTACCTGGGACATTAACAGATCAGTACGCTAATTGACAAAAAATAAGGGAAGACATTTCATAACTGAGGGACACTGATAAAGAATTATTCAGCTTTTCCATTGCCCCAGTTTAAACACTGCCACATTCAGAAACTTGGATAGACAGTTTTAAGAAGGTACATTCTACATGCCGTGTGCAACATAAATGTCAAGCCAGTACTTTGAATTTCATCCAGGAAGTCTCAAATAAATTTTGAAGTTCACAAATCTCGAGTATTACACACTTCATAATGGGTTTCTGCTTAATAGGCTGAGGTGCTTAATGGTTTCTTTGCCTTAGCCTTTGATAGTCAGACCACCCTCCTTCTGGGTACTCAGGCCCCTGAACTGGAGGATGGATGAGGAGGAGCAGAATGAAGTCCCCACAGTCAGCAACCTGCTGCTCCACTTAGACATGCACAAGTCTACGGATCTGGATGGAATCCTTCCAAGGGTACTGAGGAAGCTGAGAAAGGAGCTTACCAAGCCACTTTTCCACCATTTTTCAATAATTCTGGCAGACTGTAGAGGTCCCAGAAGACTGGAGGTTAACCAATGTGACACCTATCTACAAGAAAGGCAGGAAGGAGGATACTGGAAACGACAGGCCTGTCAGTCTGATGCTGATGCTGAAGATTATGGAGCTGATCATCTTGAGTGCCATCGTGCAGCATGTACAGGAGAACTGGGGAATCAGGCCAGCTAGCATGGGTTTGTGAAAGGAAGGTACTGCTTGACGGACTTGATCTTCTTCTGTGATGAGATGACCCATATAGTGGATGAATGAAAGTCTACCTAGACTTTAGTCAAGCCTTTGACACCATCTTGCACAGCATTCTGCTTGAGAAACTGTCTGCTCATGGCTTAAATCGGTGTACTCTTCACTGGATTAAAACCTAGCTGGACTGACAAGCCCAGGGAGTGGTGGTGAATGGTGGCACCTGGTCACAAGCAGTGTTCCCCGAGGCTCAGTATT
This sequence comes from Falco rusticolus, assembly GCF_015220075.1. Lineage (NCBI taxonomy): Eukaryota > Metazoa > Chordata > Aves > Falconiformes > Falconidae > Falco > Falco rusticolus. The sequence goes on along the minus strand of NC_051210.1, from coordinate 37,944,395 downwards.
GGGGCCAGTTCTGTTTAATATCTTTATTGATGATCTGGATGAGGTGACCAAGTGCACTCTCAGTAGGTTTGCAGACAACACCAAGTTGGGCGGGAGTAATGATCTGCTTGAGGGCAGGAAGGCTCTGTAGAGGTGTCTGGAGGCACTGGATTGAAGGGCTCAGGCCAGTTGTATGAGGTTCAACAAGAAGAAGTATCGGACCCTATACTTGGGTCATAACAACCCCATGCAATACTACAGGCTTGGGGAACAGTGGCTGGAAAGCTGCCTGGTGGGAAAGGACCTGGCAGTGTTTGCTGACAGCCAGCTGAACATGAGCCAGCAGTGTGCCCAGGTGGCCAAGAAGGCCGATAACATCCTGGCTTGTATCCAAAGCAGTGTGGTCAGCAGGACTGGGGAAGTGATTGTCCCCCTGTATGCAGCACTGGTGAGGCCACACATGGAATACTGTGTTCAGTTTTGGACCCTTTACTACAACAAAGACATTGAGATGTGCTGGAGTGTGTGCAGAGAAGGGTAACAGAGCTGGTGAAGGGTCTACAGAACAAGTCTTATGAGGAGCAGCTGAGGGAACTGGGGTTGTTTAGTCTGGAGAGGAGAGATTCAGAGGGGATCTTAACCCCTCTCTACAACTACCTGAAAGGAGATTTGTAGGCAGGTGGTGGTAGGTCTCTTCTCCCAGATAAAAAAAGATAGGACAAGAAGAAACAGCCTCAAGTTACACCAGGAAAGGTTTAGACTGGATATTAGGAAATATTTATTGCTGAAAGGGTGGTCAAGCTTTGGAACAGGCTGCCCAGGGAGGTGCTGGAATCACCATCCCCGAAGGTACTTAAAAAATGCATTGATGAGGTGCTTAGCAACATGGATTAGTGATGGACTTGGCAGGCCTGGGTTAATGGTTGGACTTCATGATCTCAAAAGGTCTTCTCCAACCTAAATGATTCTATGATTCTATGAAAACCGGAATGGAGCAGTCACTGAGAGGGTCTCAGTACAACCCCAATGCAGAAGATGAATTTTTGATTAATATGAGTATGAACCTGAACATGGAATGAATTCTAGCAGAAAAAAGGGAGATAGTGCTGGTGGGTTGAGCAATCCGGTCTGAGGAACAGATGTATTCATATCAATGTTTTTAACAGTTGTTGCAATTTGTGAACAGATGGCATGCTTTGATGGGACCACAGGCTATTTCTGGGTATCCCAGTAGCATTGGATACACACATAGCCAAAGAGTATGTTATTGTTTCCTCTAATATTTTTGATGGAGGCCCATGATACAAATGGAAATATTGCTATGTAATGGAATTCATTTCACATCCTCCTGAGAAAATACTGAGCTTTTCCTTCTGATGCAGAGCCTACTGAAGATATCTGCCCCTTTATCATCATAAAACAATTTGTCTTGTATCTGCTTCGTATGGAACCGAGCTATGGAATCACCCAGACTAAGCTGGGAAGGCCACTATGGTTTATTATGTAGAATTACATGCTGGCTGCACATAAGCTACTATATTAAGACTTCTGTTAGATATAGGTTGCAAGATTTAATATGAGAATGAATTCCTGCAGGCACAAGATCAGTCTAAATGCTTTAAGACCAATAAAAGATTCATTTTCTTCCCCTATCGTACTGCCCTCTCTGAAATGGCCACGTCCTCTGCCATAGAAGAGCACCTGGCTTTATCATAAAGATGTATACCAACAAGAAGCTCCTGGTGGGAGGTTCTCAGGAGTAGAAATAGTTTCTTCTCACTTGAAGCCTGAAGTTCCATTTATCTCATTTGCTTCTCTCCAGACTTAGGGCAAGCAGGTAACCTGAGAGCAGGTACCTTTTAAGACACTACAAGCTTCTTGCACTGTACTTTGTATTTTACAAGGTATAATAATAAAAAATGGGAATTCTCATACCAGAATAAATTTAGCAAGTACATGTGTGGTGGGAGAACACTAATGAATCTGATGAGATGCAGCTGAAAATTAGCACCCTTAGCTTTCCCTTCTTATGAATACTTGTAACAGTGCCAGAGTCTCATAGCACCCCATATTGGAGGATTTTTCTTGTTACCTTTACAACATAGCACACTGCAGTTATGTACATACATGTTCTGTAGTACAACTAATCCAGTTTGCTACAGTAAAGAGATAAATTTTATTTTAAAGATTTTGTTCAATGAAATTTGCAAACTGTTTTCACTGAGTGCTGGTAAAGGCACAGAGAAACCAATCAAAGAATATCACAAGATGGCAAGCATTGGCAATGCTCTAAGAAAATACACAAGGAGGAAAAAAAAGGAAAAAGAAAAAAACCAAAACATGGGAAATATCTCCCAATGTACTGCAACAAGATTTGTTCACAGCATGGGCAGCAGGATTATAAAGTTCAGTGGCAACAAATTTTCTCCTTCAATCATACCTTCTTAAGACCTTCAAGAACAAACTGGAAGTGTACATTCACCATCCAACAAATGCTACTCCTGTTATCACGGGCAATTGGCTGCAGCCTTAATACTAGCAGCAAACTTCATCACAGAGTATAAAAACATAGAACTTGGGTTTTGCCTCATGACAGATGGATGCGTGATGCTGAAGGATGAATAGTTCCTTTAGCCATTTTCTTGCCAAGGTTTTTCATTCTAATTAAATGACCTTTCTTGATAAGTCCTCTATAACTCATCATAAGGCTATGAACAATATTAGTCTTGTACTGACACATTTTTTAAAGCAGTGAACCTTAGCCTGGCCAAATGTTCTGTGTTTCTGTAAGACAATGCTTCAATGATGCATGCAATACAATAGTGCTCTTTAGAAGACCATATGATTATCAAACAGACCATGCCTGTCATTTATTTCCTCTTCCCTAATAAGAAAAATGAGGCAACACTCCTCAACACTCCAACATTTTGAGAAGAAACATAACAGATTTGTTTATCAACATTTCTAAGTCAGTATGAGAAAGAAAACATCTGTCAATACATCACTGGCATTTTATCAAAATCAGTGCAATTTTGAAATGGAGTATTGGTAAGATTAGGTGATAGAAGTATTCTGAACTGTCTAAAAACTCAGGATGTATTTGCAGTCTGCATTCTTATCAATTTGGCAAGCACAAAAGTAATACATTGCATCATTAAAGGCTATTTAAAAAAGATTGTTGCCTTTGTTAAATAAGTCAAGCACTGAAAGTAGGGGGTGAGGAAAAGGATAGTAATATATTTGCACGTCTAAGGAAGAGCAGCTAAGCTGATGAAGGGTCTAGAGAGCAAGTCCTGTGAGAAGTGGTTGAGGGAAATGGTTTTTTTTAGCCTGGAGAAAAGGAGGCTCAGGAGAGACCTTACCATGCTCTACAACTACTTAAAAGGAGGCTGTAGCGAAGTGGGGGGTCAGACTCTTTTATCAAGTAACAAGTGATAGGATGAGAGGAAACGTCCTCAAGTTGCACCAGGGGAAGTTTAAGTTGGATATTAGGAAAAGTTTCTTCATTAAAAGAGTGAAGAAATGTCAAATATTAGAACATGCTGCCCAGATAAGTGGTTGAGTCACCACCCCCAGAGGTATTTAAAAGATGTGTAGATGTGGCGCTTAAGGAACATATTTTAGTCATGGACTTGGCAGTGTTAGGTTTACAGTTGGACTCTATGATCTTAAAGGTCCTTTTCAACCTAAATGATTCTATGATACTCCTTACATGTGAGGGTTAAAGGAGGCTTCAAATTTCCTTGTGAACAAAATGTAATCAACCACACTTTGCGAAATGTTCACACTTTTTAAGAAATAAACTCTCTGAAACTCATTAATGCGACTATTATAATCCCTCAGATACCTTTCTCAAAAGGCAAATTTTGTCATGAAATAGAACTTGTTTGCACAGGATAGAACAGAACCCTGACATCTGAGTGAGGAAGGCGTCCTCTCTCTGCCAAACTGAAAAAATGCTTAATCTGATCATCCCTCTCCAGTCTACAGGGATTCATTTCAAGTTCTTTTCTAGGTATTAGAATTACAGTAAGTAGTAATGGATTCAAATTATGAAGTATTAGTTTGTATAAATATGAAAGGTTGAATTTACAAAAGTTTGAGAACCTTTGAGTGTGCAAGGCTGGCTTTTCTCATTACGCAAATCCAGCAGTTGGCTGTTGTGAAGTTAGATCTTGATCAAAATATTTTCAGAGTTCAAAGGTATTCTGATCTTTGGTTTTTTATCAGAATCTCTCATATGTTAAGGACACACTGAAAAAGTACCACTCTTCCTCTTAATTAGGTTTGAGATAAAAATCCAAGCAATGTATTTCTTAGATATTTTTCTTTTCTTACTCTCAGTCTCTCTAACTCATGATGCAAAACACCTGAGAGAAAAAAAAAAAAAGTATAGGAAAATATCTCAAATCTTTAAAGACTAATCTAATCAAAGCTATGTGATTAAATGTAAACTAAATAAGACCTCCACCTCTTTTCTGGATGCAAGACCTTTGTGTGTGTAACTTGGCCCCACCACCAAATCCTGTATCGACAACCACCACCAAAATAATAACAAAGGATGCAGGGCTGAACATATTTGCTTTCTTTCCCGCTCACCAGTGTAAACCAGAGGTAAGTCAACAGAAGTCAGGCTAAATTAAGTCACTGAGCATGCATATGAGATAAGATCAGGCCACTTGTATTTGAAGGCAGATAAAGAGGTAGAGGAACAAAACTTTTGCATGAAATCAGTGTTCCTGCAGGGCCAAATGACCAAGAATCTCATTAATTTCCAAAAAAGAAGAGTCAGATACCATGGCAACACAGTTAGTACTGGCTTTTATACTTGAAGAAATCTTTTTTTTTTTTTTTTTTTTGGAAACTATAATAAATACCTCCAGAAATGAAGGAATGGGCAAAAGTCAGGTCAAATCTGAAAGCATCAGAGACCAAGCTTTTAAGCAAAGAAAAATAAATATTTTTCAAGATAATGTGACGGGGTTACAAACAAGGCAGCAAATCCTAGAATACTCTAGAAGAAATGAGCCAATCAACAGAAATTGAGACAAGATGTTAAAACCCATTAAAAGTACAATAAGGGTTGAGGAAAGAAGCTCAGTCAGGGAAATATCAAGTCCATTTTTAACTTAACAGATCATCGGAGACTATATTTGGAAGAAAACCATCCCTAAGATTTCATGTCACATTTCTCACCTGACAGTAGCCTTCTTATGCTCACAACATCAAGTGTTTAAGATCTCTACATTTGCGTATCTGGCAGCAGGACCCAGTGCAGAGCAAAGAACAGCTGCACTGTCAAGGGGTCAAGATTTGGCTCAATATTTTGCACATAACTGTGATGAATTCCTCAGTGGATTAAAAGTTAACCTGTAAATTTTTTACTTTCTTTTATGTTAAGGTTTAGGATAAGGAAAATTAATCCAACTAACAAGTGAGATAGGACATCTAAAATCCAGAATGGCGTGCTGTCTGAACAGTGTGAGTGATGGCGTGTCCTCATTTAGTTGTTCTTTTCTCTTGTTTTGTTTTTGGAGTAAAACTAGATTATTTCTACAGTCACTCTGGTGCAATTAAGAAAAGAAAAAGTATTTAGGGGCTGGAACGAATGCCAGGCGGAAGATCAGGCATCTGGTTTTAGGGACAGAAGAGAGGCTTTGCCACCTTTTCCACAATCAGAATCAATTAGTGAATGACCCTATATCACATGACAAGGTCATTTAAATGCTCAGCTACCACCTTTGCCTCTGCACTGCAAAGTTAAACCTTTAAGTGACACAGCAATGCACTCAAAAGCATTACTTTCCTGCCCTGCTTTATAACTTAAGTCAAATAACGAAACAAGTAATATTTCTGTTAATACTTAGACTTTATGTCATCTCCTCAGAATAGGATGAGGAACAAAAAGATTCTGCAGGAAATAAGCTCAGTATTAGAAGTTAAAGCTAATATATTTGTGAGATTAAATGCATCTAAATGTCCACAAATTTTAAAATCTGAAATACAATTTGTGCTAATAAGGTGCTGTGCAATCAGCAACAAGGGTATTGAAAGGCAGCCTTCATTTTCTTGATTTTTCCTGTAGCAGTTATTTGCACAAACAATTCAGGACCTTGTAAACAAGAGAAGTTGTGAACAAAAACAGAACATGCAAGCAAAGAAATGTGAGGAATGTGTAGGCTGTCCTGGACTTTCTTTTCAAAAGCAGTTAGGTTGTAAAAATATGTATGTACAAGGATATTTTCATAATGTGGATAAATGCCAGTTTGTATCCTTTCTGAATTAAAAAGAAATGTAACTTAAATGTAGAGCAAGCCAATAAACACATCAAAGTAAGAAAGTCATTAAAAATGTATTTGAGAAACAAGCAAATAAACATGTCATCAATAACTCAATATGCTTGACCGTGAAGTGAAGTTACTCCATTTCATGGATTAATAAATTCCAGGAAAAGAATACAAATACTAGGTATAAGCAAACTCCTTGGGAAAGGTTACCTGGCTCACATAATTCTCAACAGAAAAACAGACACATAGATTCTCTTGTTTTTCAACAGACTGCACCAAATCCCACAGAGATCATTAAGTCCCTTCTGTGATTCTGTTCACCTTTAATTGGTTCCTTCAGCTCCTTTCCTGCCTTCTCACCCCACCGCAATTGAAACACACTGAAAAATAAGAAAATCAAAATTCCATTTTAATGAACTTATGAACTTTTAAGTTCAATGCATGATGTTAATGGTGGAAAGTTACCCAAGCTTACCTGTCACACTATCCATTTCCCTTTGCATTCCACAGTTTAATAGTTTTGATTCAGAAATCAGCTTTTTGTTTGATATTGAAATGTCTCATTTGCCTTCCTACTCAACTGATAATCTTTGGGAGGAGCTATATGCTACCTTCTGAATTTAAATAGAGTTTAAAAAATGGTCAATATTTTATTTGCAACTGGTCTCAAGGTGATTTTAAATAATGGGAAGGAGATAACTCAGATTTCATAAGATGATTGGTTACACTAGGTCTTACAAGACATCAAAAGTCTGCTACTCCAGGAATCAAATATTACCCATTTTCCAAATGTTACTTGTCATTGTGTGAAGGTATGAGCCTAATAATATAATTATTTTAAAATATAAAATAAAGCACTATTTTTCAATATGCATATGCCAGATACTGACAGCTATACTGTCATTGTTTTTCTACCACACTTTAATGCTGCAAAAGCACAGAAAAGCATTGAGTACAGACTCAGAAATCTGGAAACCTCCACAGAAAAGTTCAACAATCAAGTCTGGTAATTTCATTCCTTCTTGTATATCCATTACCATAGTTTCTCAATATGTGATTGCTTACTCATTTTTAAAAAATATGTAAATTTTGCTCAGCTTGAGAAATTCTAATACAGCATGTACACAAAATAATAAGAGATACTACAGTTCTCCGTGAGTACCATATTAAGCCCATAAACATTACTTTTATGCATAATGTACCCTGGAAGAGGCAAAAGCCTGTTGCTTAGTCACTCATGAGACTTGTTGAAAAATGTTAAAATGAAAATCATATGGATTTTATTTATGGCATATTTCATTGGGAGGGGATGGTGAGGGCTTGGGGGTGTGCACCAAAAGAAATCTTCTTGAAAATTTGTAGTATATTTATTTGAAACTAATAGTAATTTTATGCCTGTTTTTTAGTAACCATGGGACAGATCATTAGCTGATGTAAATTACCTTCATTATATGTATTAAACTTTCTTGTAAATAAAAAAGTCCAAGCTAGCAGTAATCTCACCAATTTATCTAAGAAGTTCACCAGAAAGAAAATCTATACTGTATACACACAGAAACCTAAGAGAACTTTCATCAGCTACAGCTAAGGAATCCTCCAAAGTGAATAAAGAGTCTGGTAGACTTGTCACAACTACTGAGCAGGGAAACAGTAAGCAGAACTGTACTCAGGCAGTAGGCTGGACAAGTCAATACTTTGGTCTAAAAAAATAGGCAAAACATTGGAAAAGGGTAGTAGCCAACAACCTAAAAGGTACCATGTCCTGCTTTGCACATGGGCCCAAACTGGCTGTATTTTGCCATGGTCAGGAAGTCAGAGAAATAGACAAACACCTACTACAGAAACTAATATTTCTACACATTCCTACATTCTTTTGTGAGAAAAAAGGGTGCCAGAAAAATGGATGTTTTCATTCAACAAAGAATGAAAATTAAAAGATAAGAAAGTATATTGTGCCAGGGAGGAAAAAAAGAAAACTTTGAAAATGTGGTATTCATTTGTTCAGCTTTGTTCTCACCTCAGTCTGTCATCAACCTTGCCTCATTGCTCCTCTGTCTTCATCATCTTCCCACTATCTCCCCTTTACAGAGCATCTCTAATCTTTAATCTGATTGAGATATAGCTACAAAGACATGTGCATAGCATATGCATGTACATATGTATAACATCTGTTGTTTTTTCTGTTTCCCCTGCAATGAATATTTAATTCATTAAACAATCCACAAAACCAGTTTTTCACTTGATGCACAATTTTCTTTCAATTCCAGTTACAAAACTGTGTTGTACAAATTCATACAATTTCTACAGAAAGATTCTACCAGGTACTGAAGCTTCAATACCTTTCTGATATTCTGTGTATTTAGATGTATAATTTTCTTCATCTACATGTCTATGTAGTCACTAATTTATCACAATTAACAACACGTTTTTTAAAAAATTACTACACTGTTAGAAGAATACTGAAAACAACCTGGAGTTGTTCCAGTATTTTGAACCTAGCCTATTTTGAACCTCAGACACACAAATCATTATATGAAAGTCAGCAGGACTACTTGTGTAACTGGTCTAGTGAATCTGAGATCATTTACAATATCTGTGAAACATAATTGAGCTGTTATTGGCATAAAAAGACAGAACTGCTACTTCAGCAGAAATGGTATGGAGTTTATTTTAGAGGCTGCAGTCAGCTCTCCCATTTTGACCATGTTCCACTAGAAAATGAAACACAATCACAACACTCGTGTTAACAACAGACCCTGCACACGCAAGACAAGTGATTAGAAATGGCACTCTCACAAATGCAAGGATGGTCACTGGACTAATTCCATACTTAGGCAGCCTGGACTTTGACAAAGGTGCTTATGCCAGCCAAAAATTGACTGGTTTGTACTTGTAGCTCTGTTCATTCTTACAAACCATCTGAACATCAAAATGATCACTTAGATTCCTTACTCATCTCCTCAGGAATCCTAATCTCCAGTTCCAATAAACTGTTTATCCAGCAATAGATGCCAGAGTGGGTCTCCAACAGGCATCATCATGTACTTTAAATATTTTTAAGGGCATCTTTCCTTCTCACCTTTAACACATTTGTTGTTCACAGGCTGCTCTATATATAACCATTGCTCAGGGATTGCTATTCTTCTGAAAATATGAAATGGAGAACAAATGGAGCCCACAGGAGGGGGCCTGGAAAGTAGGACCACAAGTAATAGTCAGTTAGTTGAAAGAAATGTGCTCGAGCTTGTGGGTCACAAGCCCTGGTGATAAGGGACATGAGAAAGGGTATAGAAACAGGGACTAAGTATCAAGTTGAGACTATACAAGGAATAAAGCGGTCGGTTTGTCAGATTGCTCAAGGACGTGGTGCAAGAACTGCAGACATGGGTCTTTAACTGTTGCTGAATTGCTAAATAGCTAGCATGAGATCTTCGTGTGAGTTGCCACATAGTTATAGAATAAGCAAGTTTTTTGAACCGATCAGAATAAGATGTAACAATTGCTTGTGTGTATATAATCATGTTGTTAGGCTAATTAAAGTGACATTTGCTTGCATCAGGAGCCTTGTTTGTTGATCCTTGCATCTCTTTGCAAAATGTGTTATACATTAAGAATTACACATTTACAAAATTGAAAGTCTGAAGACACTGAAAATCAGAATTATCTTTAATAATTCTGATTATTATTAGTTATCACCAGAGGCTCTGGTGACTTTCTTTCACTAAGCAAAGGAGTCCATTAGTAACATGCAGTGTTACAGTAGTACAAAACTACCGGAGTAAGTCTCAGCTGTAAAGCACCTCATGGCAAAACAGACAACCTGAAGGTAGAAAATCAAGTCAAAGAGAGGCAAGAGATACCCCTATCTGCACTCCCACTTGGGACACAAAACAGGCTATTCTACCAAAGGTTAGGATGAATCAGAAGATAGCCTGCTGCCTTAATGACACTTTTCCACGAACAGTGCTAGTCCCACCCTATAGATAATATAGATAGAGATAGACATATATGAAGTTTCACCTCCTTATTTAAAAAGAATTCAACTTGATCATACCATGTTTTACCAACATAGATTTTATTTCAAGGCTTTATCAGATAATATACCATTTTATTTTACCTTTTTCACCTTTAAACCTTGCTTTAGGAGGGTTGCAGTAACGGCTGTTAGCTGTCTCTTTTCTGAGTCTCCTCCAAGTGGCCCTGGCCTCTACCGTTCCAATGAAATGCGCTCAGTAAATTCACGCTTCATTTTAAGGATACTTAATCACTGTTAAGTACTAGATTTTTCACAAGCCCAATGAGAGAGATCAGTCTGGCATTCTCAGAGGATTTTTACAATGTCTGAAGTCTGGAAAATCAAGTTCTATTGCAAAAGCCAAATTTGGGACATTTAGGAAAGCACAGCCCAGCTGATCTCAGCAAGCATTTTACTAAGCCAGATCTATAGTGATCAGTTCCCTATTTTTAAGTAACTTATTAAAAAATGAAGGGATATGATTTTTCAGTGAGTGATGTGTCTGCTCTGTAACTAATACCTAATTTCAGTACTTGCATAGAATGTAGTACAAAGGATAGAGGAAGAAGTCTCCTCCCATTGTGCAATCTCCCCAAAGACAGGTTGCTAAAATGCGGCTAATCAGCTGTACCAGAAAATGTATTCAGAGCTCTTCCTACACCCAGAGCCCACGTTATCCCAGGTCAGAGTTCAAAATCCAAAGTTTCCCACAAGGAAGAAATTCCAAGTTGGAGTCAGCTGCATCCATGATCTGAGTGGTTTTTGCTCAGCATTTATGAACGTTTTTGAACACCTCCAGCCAGTGAGCATAACCGAACACTGAAATGCTGCCACACTGGTAGCAGCAGAACTCTTGACTGTATATAAGGATGTTGCTGAGTAGAAGGGAATGTGTGTCACAATTTTTATTCCATCTGCAACATTTCCACAGATCTTTCAAGGAAAGTTATTGTAACTGTGACAAGTAACTAGAAATCTCTTCACACAAGTGTAAACTGCAACAAATTTTAAAATATGAGGAGAGGGAGGTGAACAGTCAATGGACCATGCAAGAGCCGTTCTCTATAACATGCAGTTCAACAAGAACATAGCCATATTGAGCTGATGAATCTGACAGCAGCATTTGTCTTAGCAAACATTCCTCTTCATACCCTGGATCATCCAGCCATGAAAAAGCATACACAGACTATAATTTAAAGAATATTGGCCTAATCTATATAGTTCACCAGCTGAGAAAAATTCAAACTGCCTGTCCTTTCTGAAGCATAAAAAAGGAAGAAAAAACAAGGACAGACCATATGTGCCCTGCAATCTTTGGTGACAAGATTACTGAGGTAGCGGACTGGCACCCTGTGCTCTGAACACTCTTGCTCTGCTCTGTTAGAGGCATGACAGCAGCTTGGGAACATGCTCACTGAAAACCATAACAACAGGCTGTGTGGTCTTTTGACAGCAATAACTTCAAGGGATCCTATAACTAGAAGACTAACAGACAGATCTATGTTAGGAATACATAGAAAAGGCAAACTAGCACTAATTCAGTGTCACCTGCAGACCTACACTGTACATCTCTAAGAATATATTAAGGCTGTTTTACTGCTTTCTGGGGAAGAATCCACTGTTAAGAGATGCTTTTGAAGAAAAAGAAGAATCACAGGAGTACTTAGCATAGTGAATGCTTTCAATCAGATCTCTAAGCAGCTTATAAATACCATAAGCAATACTTTACCTGTCCATGAGGAAGGCAAATAGAAGTTTATTACAATGCCAAGGGCAGTGTATTGTGCCAACAGTAAAGCTTGAAACTGCCTCCAGATCTCTCATCCTCCCATCCTGTGCTAGAGCATAAGGTTATTCATTTGCTAGTGTCTATCATTGCCAAAGTTAGCGTCTTTGACAGTTTTCTATCACAATAAGTTTTTGAAATTATTTGACTTTTACCAAAGTTAGAAAAATTAAATAAAAGGGAATGCAACATATACACAAACATTATATTCTGGACTGTGTACTAAAATCCCCAAGTAATGGCCTATTTTTCCTCAGTTACTCATTATATTAAAGCTCTGATGAATTGAAGGATCTTCTCACTTAGATCCCTACAGTGCAGACCTGAAAGAAATATTGCATTCATTTTGCAAGCAGACACTAAGAGGAGGGCCTCAACGTGGTTCATAATTCACTGTATGTCTGAATATTTTAGGTAGCCAATGTTTTATTGCAGCATAAACCAGTAGCAGTTCTTGTAACAACATCCTTGGCATATAACCAGATCAGAGCAAGTAGGTAAGAAGACCCAAGAAAAGGTAAGCAAGGAAAGCCTTAATTTTATTATTATTATTATTATTTTTTCATAGTTTGAGGGTTTTTTTTCCTTTTTCTTGTCTTTGGTTTGAAGTAGAACCAGGGACTTGCAAAGTCAGCTGGAATTTACATACACTGCAGAACCCATACAGTTCTGGCAGCACTTAACAGTTGGCCTTAGCACTTTTATCAGTGTCAGTGCATGTCTGTATATGCGAACAGTATCTCTGAGGAACATTCATTAATAATCTACAAATGATTGACAAAATGAAAGATCCATCAAGAAGCATTTATGATGATAATTATAAACAGGGTGAACTGAACCAAAAGAAATTTTTATGACTGGCTTTGACATACTACAGTTTTGAGACACAAAATTTAGCCAGAACAGGTAAGTTTCAGCATGTTTCATTAAAAAAGTTAAACAGTGTCGTTTCATTTACAGTCTCAAGCATTGAAGGGTTTGTGTGCTGTTCATTTTAAACTTTTTGATCTCCAGCAGTTATGCATAAATAATGCAGGATTTTGCCAAATGCTGGATGTAAGAATATAAGATAGTATAACAACTGCACAGTCATAAGAACAATAGTCACAATATGCTCTCTGTTGGTAGCTAGCCACAGAGCACTGTTCTCAAACAGGTGAGCACTAAGAGAAGTCAAGCTTTCTGAACCTCTCCATTAGCAGGTGCCAAGATCCAGCATCTGCCCCTAACCAACTCCTGCTGACTCACTGAGCATATGCAACCCATTCCCTCTTTGAAGTATACCATAGGGAAAGGGCTTTCTGGGTAAAATGATGTACAGGCTGAGACACAGGCTTGTCTGTAACTGAGAAGGAATGCAGGCAACCTGACTGGTTTTAAAGCCAAACTCCAAGAGGAAAAGGGGAGACGTATCTTGATCAGACACACTCTATTTAGGACAGGATGATAAATCACCCTGATTGCCAACTCAGCTCTGATTTGATTACGTTATTTCTGATTGATTTGGAAAGGTATGGCTGCTGCTTAAAGTTAGTGGAGGGCAGAAATATTAATAGAAATACTTGTATCTGAGCAGGCTGTAAATACCATTTGCTCTGCAAGAAGCCCTTCACTTACATCTTACACTCACTTCTGCTGAAACACTGTGCTAAACACTTCAGTGCAACCCAAAACTTCCTAAAAAAAAATCCTCCAGAAAGAAAAGCAATCAAACAAAAACCACTCTGAATTCTTTATTTATCACAGAGAGTGAACCTATGTGGAAAACCCACAAATATAGTATGAAAGGTCAATGCACAGTATTCATGGAGATATTCTTGAATGATCTCTGCGGCAACTGGCAGCACTGCTGTGTACAACTAAGTCAAAGTCGAATCTCTGTACTTGTTTGTGTACTTCAAGCACCCAATCGCTGTTACCTTACAGCATATGATGGCTTACTATTCAAGCAAGCATGTATTCCCTACTGTGCCAGTGATCGCAGACGTTGCTTTTGCTACAAAGCTGCAAGAAAGCTAACGCTGTTTGTCAAACTCTTCTCTCTTACTAAGGAACCTGCCCACTTGCTTTGGGTTCTGCAGGTACCAAGCAGATATGCAGAGACACCTCTGTTGCAGAACACTTAGAAGCAAGAAAAGTTATTCCAAGCACCCACAAAAGCCATGCATCCAGAATTTCTAGAGATCACTGGGACAAATTTCACATCATCTACGCACTGGCAACCACCTGACAACTGCAAAGCCATTGTCCAGCAGAAGAAGAACAGATGAGCAGTCCAAGGAGAACAATTCTGGGACAACAGGATTTCTTTATTAAACGTTGTTTTATAGTTACCACTCAGTAAATCTAAGCTAGCATCACATAAAGAAAATACTGTAATACAGTCACTTCATGCTGCCATTGCTTCTGTTAGAACTGTAACTAATTTGCTGGAGGTGAAAGCAGATTGTTCTTTCTACTGCCATTTCTGCATCTTAGAGCAGGCTGTGTCAGGGAAATTAGAGCTTTGTCTTTGTATGCCAAGGAGATGAAATGCAATTTCAGATAAATTAGATGAATAATAGAGTGAAGTGCTGGTGCAAAAGGCCATCAAACCTTGTTAACGCTTTGCCTGAACTCTTGCTCTAAGGGTCATTCCTGCTAAGAAACACTAACTCTGAAACACAATCTGCCACTTACTAATACCCTCTAAGCAGAACATAACATTGCCATATCAACCATCAGGACTTTTTTAAAAAAGCCCACAATCTAAAAGTCCACAGTAAGCACTGGAGCAAAGCTGATTGAGGAATCCAAAGGTAAACCAAATGGACTGTGCTTTCAGGTGCTGGGGTGGCTTGGATAATCCTGCTTAGTTTCAGCATCTAATTTTCTGCCAATGTAAATGTCTTTAAATGGTAGCTATTCACTAGCTCATTTTCCTTTCTTTCCAAAATCATACTAGTTATGATTTTCTAGAAATCCAGTCCACAGGTCATAGGAGTAAATAATTCCCCTTGCCCCAGTTGTAAAGAAAAAACCCACAGGTTGTTTCTCAGCATTGAGACAATATTCTCCAAGGGAATTGAGCAGCCACATTATTCCTGGATCAATTTTTCTATTACCCCAAGAGTTTGTCAATGCATACTATACTGTAGTAATAAAACTTTAAATGGTATTCCACTTGCTTTTCCTTATCTAAAACACATCAATATAGAAAGAGATTTAGGCACAAAGGTGCTATAGAAAAATCACTAACCAGTACTGATTATTTATACCATCTACACAACATACAACAGCAACAGATTTGTCAGCCTGCAGTACAGCTTGAACTGGCTATTCACAATAGTCAATACAGTAAGCAGGAACCACATAAAATAACAATCACAAAAAAATGTCTGTTTAGGAATCAAAATACCTTATTTTGGTGTGCAGGAAAGTTTTTTATGCAAGTTCGTTATCAAGCCTCTTTATAGCATGTGTTGGTAGGTAACCATATCTTTTTTCCTTGAAACAGATAAGTCACTCCTTTCCTTCATAGGACTGGCAGAGGAGGGTAAGCTCTTCTCCTTGCTCCTTGTCATCTCATACTGATTACAGCATTTGGAGGGAGTGTGTTCATCTGTAGGTAGTAAAGATTTTTTAAACCTCAAAACTCTATGCTTTTAATATATTGCAGAACCCTCCTCCAAGCAGAGTATCCTGAACTGATAATGTGACAGAATTGATACCATTTTGAAAGGTTAATTGGTACAATAAATGTTCAGGGGTGCTTCTGGTATTAAAATACTCTTTCATTTAGAGCAAGTTATATAATCATTTTTCTTTTTTCTAAAGAAAAAATCTGAAATACAGGAAGTTTCATTGATCGTAAAATAACAAAGATAAACATGACCAGATTAAAGTTTTTAAAATAAAAATGTGTCAATGTACACAATAAGAAACAACTTTATTTATATTTCTCTGGTTTAGGTCTTAGAAATTAAAGTTTTCATATATTCCAAAGTTTGAACTTAAAATACACCGCACATAGAACCTTAAATAAATCTTTCATAATAATTTTATCCTGATAGACATTACAATCCTGCAGTCTTGGCAAAGAAACTCACAAAGATGAGATGAAACTCATCCATTCTAGCTTGTGAATAACCTTTTCTGTACCACTGGCTATAACACAGTATCAGCCACTATCACATACACAGAAGAGTACACACTCACCAAAGACTGAAGTAGGCCAAACAACATTTACAAAATGTTAGCACATCTGTTCACTGCAGACTGTCATAAAAATCATGAGCAGCTGAAATGCTACAAAGTCCCCCTATCCATTTCTAGTATCAACAACAACAAAAAAAAAAAGTACTGTATAACTTGCTTGTCAATATTCTTGAGTGAATCATTCACTTCAACTGCTTAAAATATTTAGAACCAGCTTTGAGCTGTCAAGAGTGATGCATTTTCTCCTTAAAACTTCTGACATTTTTTGTTGTGGCTATCTAAAGTGAGCTGAAGAAAAGGAGTTACGTATCTGGGATTATTTTGGTCTCTTCATTTTTGTTTGCAGTTTTGTTATGTTTTAAATTCGAGTATAGCTTGTTGAGTAGGTCACATTAAACTTTCCTGCAGTAGGCTGCATTTATTTGCTCTGACCAAAAGAGACGTAATCCAATTCAAGTATTTTAGTTTAGTTTTCCAAAGCAGGGCTGCATTGCAGTACCTTTTCTAATCCAGCTTTGGAAAAAAAAAAAAAAATAGTATTATTCGACCTTTGTATCTGTGCCATGTAGTCACTTCCTTTGAAGATCACCAGAACTTTTTGTCAGAGAACACATAGACCGTCTGTAAGAGTCATTAAGGAATGAGAAGGTCATTCTTGCTTCACAGTACCAAAGTCTTTAAACCACACACAATTCACTTACCTTTCCCCATCATGGGCCTCGAAAAATAATTACTTTATATGGCTTTGCCATATCTTGTTTAAAAACTACTTCATTCATTTTTCAAAAAATACCTTTACTGATATTAATCACTGAAGAGGAGATATTCCATCACTGAAAATTATGGACCTCCTTTGACAAGTGATTATACTCATAACATTTCTTTGGAAAAATTACATATTCAAATATCCAGAGTTATATGTATAATGTGTAATGACAAAGCCATTTGAAATTTGGAGAAAACTTTATTCGAAGCATATTCACATCTACATTCAGAGCCCTGCCTATCATGAAAAAAAAAAAAAAAAAGTATCTTTTTATTCAAAATGGTGTCATGCAGAAATTGGGCTAGCTTTGTTAACATTAGGTAAAGATATCAGATAAAGAGAAGAGAAAACCCATAAGGAATAGGAATTTTAAAAGAAAAATAGTGCTACTAAAAGCTAAAGAATCTTCTATAAACTATGCTTCCACATATTCACTGCATCATTAAAAAAATATCATATTAACTTAATCTGTTCTTACCTGAACCATTAAGAAAGGTGTACAGGTGCCTAAGCACAGCATCAAATGAACAGATTTCCAGCAAATTGTCTTCTAGTGCTTGATCAGTACAGGAACACATGTTCATCACCCATTATGTTCCTAGCCTGCTTCTGAATTTCTTCTGTAACTTCTGGTATAAAATAAAGACAAAAATTTAATGCCACAGCATGGTAGCTGTTAAACATCAACAGGGAAATCTGTCCTTCTAAACTCAGGCCTGGGACAGCCCAGCCTCTCTGTTGTCCATGTAATCATGCTACAGTTCAGGATGCAGAGTCAAAGGAAAAAACTGGAGATCCATATAGTCAAAATTAAAAATGAGCAAAGATTTAGGGTAAGTATCAGTCTTAACTCAAAACATTCTCCTAATCAAATCCTTTGTCTTTTATTGATGCTGCACATAGCATTTCCTTTTCTTTGGTGCTTTTGTCCATGCTAACAACGACCATTTCCCTCCTTATGTTTCATCTCTCCTCATGCCAGGATTATGGTCAATAAAGGTAAGCCACTCCCTTAACCACTAGAAATCAGATAGGAACACATAGAGAATGCATTCAGCAGAACTGCAATCTGTCTGGGAGACTGCACGGAGCAAAGCTACATTAAGAAAGTACAACAGAACCGTAGTTTACATCAGCTCTCATAAACGGAGATACCAAGTATAACTCAGGCAACTATGTCAATGGGCAGTAAGACGTTCTGGGATTGTTTTTTGTTTTGTTCTTTTGAGACAGCAGTATTTATTCACATCAAAACATGCTGGGGGATTGAAAGAGTAAGGTCCTGGTGTGTTTTCATTTGGCAATCGTACTGTGTTAAACAACAGCACAGTAGGAAAGTGGCTGCACACACCCACTACTTATCCTGATTGTTACAAGCGTGCACTTCACATTGAAGGATTGTTACATGAATGGTAATGTTCATGTACTAAAGCATTATTCTCACAAAGGAAGGAAGATCACATGGATTCAAATGTCATAGAATATCTCACTTCAAATTTGAAGTCTATTGACCATTACGATCCCCACCACAACGTGAATTCAGTGAGACATCCATACAAGTCAAACACCATCATGTTCACCCTATCTAGGTCATTTGAAGAAAGAAAGATCCAGCTGTAGTCATTTAGTTTTGTATAACCACCTTCTACAGAATTCCAGTTGTGACCTTAGGAAATGGTTGCCACCACCTACAGTCTCAAAGATCTTCTTTGAGTAAAAGGAAGCCATATTACCAGCTTCCATTTATCAGAAAACTCAAAATTAACAAATCTACTAGAAAATTTTCATTTTTCCACAGTCCAGTACTATAATGCAATACCAGTAAATACCAAACTTTGTTTTGCATTCATTAAGATATATGAATAAATTATAACCTGTCCACAAAATTCTGTTTCAATGTATTGGGAAATGCTTCAGGAATACATTGATATAGATATATTTTTATAGAGGTCTTCCAGCAACAGAGGACTTTTTCTTTTTTTGACAGTTTCTTCACTAGTTTGTTTTGTTGGGGGGTTTTTGTCTGCCTTTAATGTATCTGTTTTAAATTAGTTTCCATTCTAACATGACACATCCCCTCTGATTTTGATCAAGAGATAAATTTGAGGGTAAGCTTTTGATAATGTGGATGATACAATATCTACCAAAGCAAAACACAAAGATCTTTGAGGAACTGAATTGCTTTTGAGCATATCAAGAGGAATCTGAGAAGCTTCACATATTCCCTTACAAAGTCAATATTTCTTAAAAAGTTTTCTATTAGCAACATTTCCCATAAAAGACTCGCACAAAAGACCTGACACTTGGAAATAAGAATTTACTTTGTTTTAAACAAAAACCTTGGAGTCTTTCCTTACATGGAATACTTCTGTATGTAGCAAGGTAAATGAACTTTATGTTTGCTTTGGTTTAACAAGGTATTTGTCATCAGTAGTTTCTCTTTGTTTTAGCTTTCATTTTATCGATTTTTAAATAAAAGAAATATGAAATTCTTGATGCTTGACAGCATAAAATCCCATAAAAGAACATTTCAAAAGGAATTAACAACACACACCAGTTCTGTCAAATAAAGTCATACAGAAAGCAATGCCTATGGGAAAGGTCCTCTTCTACTGGATAATAAAGACATCTGTCAAAGCTTGTACTGTAATCAGGACTGGATGTGTATTCACACACAAAACAATAAACAAAAGCTCATAGGCACAAGGGATGAAAAAAGAAAATATTGTTTAAACAACTTTCTTAGTAATAAATTATTCAAAGGGGACAGCAGTGCTAACGAGCCCAAGAAGAAAGATGCTAGCATACTTGGTGCAAACCTGGGTCAGAGATGTACTTGTGTTGTTCTTTCTGAAAATCAGAGGAAGGAAGGGACAAATCTGAGAAATCCTAACTCACCCTGTCATATTTCTAAGCATCATTAATCTCCTTTGCCCTATCAACAATTTCTTTCCTGTTTTCTAGCTATAGTTGCAGCTGGTAGTTAAGTTATACTGTGCATATGCAAACTATAGATAACTATCCCTAAAAAGGCTGCTGTGTCTTTCCTTAATTAGCTATGTTTCAACACTTATTGATATAAGTTCATAATTACAATCATCTTATGTACATCTCTGAAAATAACAATGATTTGACAGGTAGCTGAAATGCTTCATGGCTCACTCTGAGACATGTGATGTATCATTAATACCACATTTCACCCCGCACCCGTGTAAATTGCTGAAGGAAGAATAATCACACTTGAGTATTAAACACTTGATGCAATTTGTTTTGCCTACATAATTTTCAAGAAGTTGTTTAAAGCTGTTCACAATATTTGCTAAGTTATTGTTGTTTAACCCTGGCCAGCAACCAAGCCCCACGCAGCCGCTTGCTCACTCCCCCTCATCCAGAGGGATGGGGAGGAGAATCAGAAAGGAATGTAAACTGAGTCCCTTCCTTCTTCTTCCCCAAGTTTATACACTCAGCAGGACATCATATGGTATGGAATATCCCTTTGCCTAGTTCTGATCACCTGTCATGGCTGTGTCCCCTCCCAATGTCCCATGCCCCTCCAGTCCTCTCAGTGGCAGGGCCCAAGAAACAAAAAAGTACTTGATTTAATATAAACATCACCCAACAACTAAAAACATCCATGTGCCATCAACATTGTTCTCACATCAAATCCAAACAACAGCACTGCACCAGCTACTCAGAAGAACATTAACTCTATCCCAGCTGAAACCAGGACATTTATTCACATTAAAATCAGACTTTTCAGTATTGTTATTTTCCTTCATCTTCACTATTCTGTGCTGCAAGTTGGTGGCTTTTCAAGAGGAAAATATGTTCACTATTTGTAGCAATTATGTATAATCACTTTTCTCAAACTAACTTCGCTGTCTTTGCTTATTGTCATGGCACTAAACTCCTGATTTTGGGCATCTATCTTCCTTGCCTTTGAGGATCACAAATATAATCAAAAGATAAATACAAATGAATTAACTTAGATGTGATCTCCAAGTCTGAATCTTTACCACAAAATTAAAGCCATTAAAAAACTTAAGCCCTAGATTGGCCATTAAAATTCCAGAATTCTAATTATTGGAAGTTTAACAATAACTGGAAGGTAATTTCTCCCCTGAACTTACCACTGATTTTTCAATCAAGTGTAATAGTTACAATACTTACCTAATGAGAACAGTGCAGTGTACATTTCTTTAAACTGAATAGAAATTCTTGTTAAATGGCCAGTCTTAAAGAAAAGAAATAGTACATAGTTTTATAGCACCTTATAGCTTCAAAATAGGTAACAATTATTAACTTAATACATGTCTAATAGTCCACGTTATGACCTTGTCTAAATTTTTAGGTTTGATTCTTCATATTTGGAAACTTAACTCCCTTATCTGTGCATCTGGAAGAATAAACTGGATTAAGATATGTTGAGCAATGTAGGATGAATTCAGTTGCCTCTGTCAGCATCTATACTTTTCCTCAGCTTTGCCTTTCTATATTTTCTCCTCCTGCTCTGTAAAACACATCAAGTATTAATTCAGGGGCTTTATATATTCAAAGTTGATTTTTTGATCAGATGGAAAGCCTTAAGGAAATATAGTATACTATTTGTACTGAACAGAAGGCAGAATTGCACAAACGATCACTGGCCCTTTCTCTTCCATTGTTTCTATGGGTGATCATATAGTTATGTGGATACCAGTATCTGGCAGATCCACATTCAGAAAAAATATTTGGCGTTTTGGCAGAATTCAGAAGCATCATTCACAACAATCCTGCACTTGTCTCTGGCTATATCACCTGATCAGGTTGTTGTCCTTTCTCACAGTTTGTAACACTTCCCATAATTGCTTTCCAGACCACTTTGTACTCTTGAAGTATCTGTGTTTGTACCACATGCATTCAGTAACATGCTTCTTTGATATATATCAAAATACAAGGATCTTTGACATGTACTGAGTAGATGATCTCTGTCCTACAAGGCACAATGTTCACTTGATATATGTTCCCCCTTGTAAGCAGCTTCCCTTCCCCACTCTTTGATGGAAATAAAGCAGCCCAACACACACACTGTATGGAATTTTCTCATTAATATATCACAGAAATTTCAGATAGTCCTTTTTCAGAAGCACATGTATCTCAGGATGAGGAACTTTTCTAGCAGCCTAGAAACAAAAAACCTAGGAACTTTTCTAGCAACAAAAATATTCAGGTTTATCTGAATAGTAACATAAGCAGGTTGACTTACACACCTGTATAACATCGAGTTACCATTGCTCCTCTTTTCTGTTTCTTCATATTTTAACCTAGCTAAGAAAGGAAGAAGTGCATAAGAAACTTCATAATAAAGTTTAAAAGGTAGCTAGTCACTGTAGCCTTTTCCATTTCATTCTACTAAAAAAATGGTGTTTCTGGTACAAGGGTGATCTTTAATCGAACAGCCTTGCCCAAGTGAGTTTGTTGCATGAAAGGCATTCATTAAAATTCAAAATGTGCTGTAAAGTCATTGAGAATTGCTGTACAGATCTATCATATTCACCCTGCCTACTGGAACTGTATGTATTCTCATTAGTCAGTGAAAAATTCTTCTCCAAGACAGAAGAGAAGCCAGGCTGAATACTTTTGTGCCAGTCTGGAATGGGTAAGTGGTCAAAATGCTGCCAGTTGTTGACATGGGTTAATTTCTGAGTAACTTTAGAAACCTCTGCAAGAAATTTAAGACTCAGTGACAGGCTACAGCTGATCATACTCTAACAATAATCCGTCTCATTCTGTCCCTTGTGGTGTATTTCAGGGCCTGACGCAAATCAGACCGGGGGGGGTTGGGGGGGGAGCGGGGAACGGGGCTTATTTGCTTTCTTTCATCTGTTGTTAAAGCTTTGATAAAAACTCCTGAGTATGAAGCCTATGCAATGAATATCTCAAGAAAATGTAAGAATTCAGTGAGCTAGTCATTTGTATTTTCCTTCTTTTGTCTATTTTCTTTGTAAAAGTATAAAAAAACTTCTAATTAAAAGATGTTTTTCTTGAGGGGAAGAAAAGTCAACAGACTGTTTCACACTAGTTTCCCTATAGTTGAAAGCAATATATTTTCCATGCAATGAACACAGTAAGAAAAGGAACTGGTATGAGATGTTTTTAAGCTATGAATTGACCCAGATAACACCCTCCAGAATGACAGACCTTTTTGATGTTCATTTGATATTGGGCAAAAGATTATTGCAGTAAATATATAAACACTAACTGTTATTCTACTGTAATTTTCTGTGTTGGGTATAGAAAGACAAGGTGATAAAGCGATAGATTCCATAAAACAGAACACCCTGCATGTAGAGTGATTTTTTTTTTTTTTTTTCTGTGAATACTCTTTCTGGTATTACCTATAACAAAGTCACTTTGACAGAGCTATAAGACTTCCTTTCATTTAATTTCCTTTGGCAGACCAAGGCAGTTTTTCAGCATGATGATTGATCTCTGACTTATCTGAATATTCTCATTTTAAGCTGTTATTGGAAAGACTTAAATAATTTACACTTCCTGCCAGGAACTTGGCAGCTTTTTCAATAGTTGCTGATTTATTACACCTAACAGTGTGACAGTTCTCTAGTCTGTGTAAAGGCGACATGTAGTTACAAAGAGTAGCACATGTAGCGGTGGATTACAAACTTCACTCTATCATGAGAGTGTTCTTAAAGGCTTCTCTAAGCCTGCAACAAAGTAAAAGTCTATCAGAAATCAGCTTAAAACTCGGACCAACCTTTGGGTTGTCCCTAGCACAAACAATTAAGAATCAAAAAAATGGAAAGCAACAAAGAAGAAGAAACCTAACAGTAAAACTAACCTAAAACAAAAGTTACAAATATCCCTGAACAGTCAGCTGCAATATTTTTCTTCAAGTGTGATATGAATTAATATCTGAATTCATGCATTACATCCTGAAAAACATCAAATGTTTCTGCTTAGGTTATCCAAGACCTTTCCTGGCATAAGCATATCTTGGGCATGCAGCTGGTGTGCTTAGGTTTGCAGCCAGCAGTCTATAAAGCATCTAGCAGTATGCTGGAAGGAAGGAAGAAGGCATGAGCAAATTAGCAGCACTGGATGCAGCTGTCTTTCTCTCAGCTGGTAGAATGATGTCAATGAAACATTTGAGGTTAGGGCTTTGCTACTTTCCCTGAACTGCCTGCCTCACTCCATAACTATCCTTGCAGTAGCTTCCTTTCACTGCTTAGTGTAATCATGCTAAACTTTTATGAGTCTACTGTATGTGCCAAAATTATGACATAGACACTTTATTGCTATTGGTTCTACTGAACAGTATCATTCAGAAGTAATGTCTTTCCTTCTCCATGGAATATGTTTCCATAGCTCAAGTTTACTGAGTTTCAAAGAACCAGCACTTGTTTGACTGAACACTCAGGGAAGTTTTGTAGATTTTTTTTATTATTATTATGCTTGTTTAAAATACTTAAGTCCAAAGCCTATGCAAAATATAAGAGCAAAAGAAAACATTTAAAGGAAAAAAATGTAAATATAGTAAATTGATTTGATTATTATGTATGATTAACGCATCTCTGCTTTTGTCTGAATCATAGCTTTTTAAGTTTAATGTTTACAGGTTTTCCAGTAAAACTTATTTCAATATAAGCAAAGAATAATATCATCTTTTCTTTGTATGTATATACACATCAGTAATTCAGTAACGTTGAAGAGTTAAACACTCATAAGTTACAACCTAACAAATTTATATTACCCGTGGCAGTTAAAATATAGTCTAATTATCCTTACATAGCAACATCACAAAAAGTGGTGTCAACATAAACAGCACCCTCTCAACATAGCCACTCACACAGATCAGCATCAGCTGCCACACAGCACCAGTCTCTTAAATTGTGGGATCAACATCCTCCTTCTTTACCTTTACCAGGCAACCAGTTATCAACCTTTCTGCTCCTTTTCATAACACCCAGTACTTCTAAGAAAGGGGAGGGGAGGGGAGGGGAGGGGGGGAGCGGAGCGGAGCGGAGCGGCGCGGCGCGGCGCAACGCAACGCGGCGGCTGAGGGGAAAGTACTGTAAAAGGCATCTCAATTTAACAGATACCCTAACTCATGGCTAATTAACAGATTGCCTAATTTTCTCCAGCTGAGTGTTATCTTTCATAATTCAGGCTAACCAGACTATAAAGCTCTCAGAAGCATTAGTTGCTTTTGAAGGTGGAGAATTTGTCCCAGTATAAGGTGTTAAATTCCCCATGGTATGTTACAAGAAAGAACAAAGCACTGACTTTCTGTAGAATCTCAGCCTGAAAGTTTAAACAAGGATTCAGAAAGCAGAGGCCAACTAGCAAAGTTGTGCAGAAGTCAAGTATTGCAGTGACTGAGACCTCACAAGCAAGTTATTTTGATTCCCTTTCTCAGACCGGTTCTGCATAGCAGAGGTTACTGTTAGAATACATCAATACAGGTCTAGATTCTTCACAAAAGTCAGAGGTTTCAACAGTCTGTGAAAGAAAGAAGAAAGCTTTGAGTTCTGCCAGATGAAATGTTTGTATTTGGCTTGGAAATGTTCACAAGCAGAGAGTTTCCTACTTTAGCATAGTGCCAAAACTGAAGAATTTACACAAATGCTTTCTTCTGTCATTGCTATGAGATTCCTCTGCAGTATTCGAGCATCATTCTTACGTTCCATGGTGTTTGAAAAAGATCCTTATCCACATGTGAAATATGGCTGTACACTTGGTCTACAACAGTTCCAATATGACTGCACTAAGATTTATAATTGAAGGTGCTCCAGCTCTGCTGGTAAATAGGCTAATAGTAGGGACCAGTATTTCTTTTTAATAATAGCCTTTATTACTAATAACTGTTAAGAATTCAGGTTATTTTGAAACTGTTTCTATCACATCTTCTAATCTAATCTCTTTCCTGATATTTCAAGAAATGCAATTTATATCCCAGGTTTTAAACCTACTTAAATGTGCTCTTCTCTCTAATTCAGTTCAGCAGCTGTCTAGTCTTCTTTTTCCCCCTGATCTGTCTTCATCCTCAGTTCCCTTTAAAGGTCACTTTTCTTTGTCCCTTGTGTTCTGTCTGTCACTTATATTTCTTCCTGGCCTTAATTGCAGGGCTCATTTCCCTAATCAGCTTCTTTTCTGTGCAGCTTTGAAACTTCTTTTATGTCATTCTTTACCGTTGGCTTCTCTACCTTGGCTTTGCCTATGACACAAATGCACACTAGTTCCAGCTCTGAAGTTTAAAGAGACCCAGCACAAAGGGTTGGATCCTCAGAATCCTCATCTTTTTATAATGCCATGCAGACACAAAAGAAATTATAAAGCTGGCTGAAAACAATCTGTACCTTGTGCAGGGAAATCTACAAGTACTGTATGACAGAGGTCTCAAAGACTGCCAGAGATACTGTGGAGACCACAAGTTGTCACAGACACAGATCTGTCTTTCAGGTGCCATGTCTTTTAGTAGAGACACATGGAAAACAGATTAAAATATGGGATAAAAAAGTAACTGTGGAAAGACATAACATCCACCCCTACTACACAACTGACCTAGGTATGGCTGATTTGTCTTGCTAAAGAACTTATCTGGGGTTCACTGTTACAATTTTTAAAACCTGGATGCACTGTGATCAGTACTGTACTAACACAATAAAAAAGCAACACTAAAATGTATGGCATCCAGGAGTCTTGGGACAGCAACAGCCTGGTTATTTTCATGTTTTGGAGTTACTGTGATTTAAGGAGCAATTAGAAGGTGGTAATTTCTAAATGCCTACCATAAGTTTCTCCTAAACATGAGACATAATGTGCTTTGATAGAGTCTCCAAGAGTACCTCAGAGATGCAGCTCTGCACATTTATTGACTCCAGAACTGTGCAGCTAAAGGCACTTTAAAAAGTCTCGCATCTTATTAAGAGGAATATTGCAACTGGATCACACAAACTTCACTCAGGATTCAGTCCTACGTGCTTTAGAAACAGCCAAAGGAGTCTGAAGTCCAAAGAAAAGCACTCACAAAAAGAAGAGTGGAATACAATATGTAGAGAAAGTGATGATGGAATCACTGTTAATTACTTTTACTTTTATTTCATGCATCCAGTTATGCACCCACATATACACTACATCAGAAAATAAGCAATCTACTTCAGCACATTTCTGATGTATCCAGAAGGAAAGCAGTATTGTGGCTGTAATTTCCTGTGTCTCATAGCAAAGCAGCATATTACCCTCTTGCAGTACAGTGCAGGCTGAGAAGCAGCCCTTCCTGCTTGCACCCGGGAAGTCACACCTGGGAGTGGCTGGAAGAGTTTGTTTGGGAGGAGAGTACTTTCCCACATAACTTAGTGCAAACTTCTCCCTAATTTGCTGTACCTCTTTGGAATTCCTTTTGGAATTCTTATTTCCCAGTTACTGCCTCCATTTCTTACCAAACATGTGGAGTATGGATTATATCATGTTAGGTTAATTAACTTGGTTCCTGCCATACCAGGTAGCTTTTATCCCTCATCATCTGCAAACAGTCACAGTGCAGAGAAGTGAAACAGGCAATAACAAGGGCCAAATAAAATCATTCACCTGAAATACACGGAAAGTCTTTCAGCCTCTTGTTATATGACAGATACTCCTGTCCCTTCAACATCTTTTGGGACCTTCACTGGACTCCCTCCAGTAAGTCCACACATCTCTTGCACTGCAAAGCCCAAAACCAGACACAGTCCACAAATGTGGCCTCACCAGTGCTGAGGAGAGAGGAAGAGTCACCACTCTTAGACTCGTTGGTGACATTTTTCCTAACTCAGCCCAGGATGTTGCTGATCATTTTTTGCTACAAGTGCATATTGCTGGCTCATGGTCAACTTGTTGGTCAGTGGCAATCCCATGTCCTTTTCTGCCAAGCTACTTTTAATCTATTCTCCACCCAGCCTGTATTTGTGCTTGAGATTGCTCCAACTCATGTGCAGGATCTTGCACTTGACCTTGTTAAACTTCGTAAGGGGAGAGCCATGGCTGTTGGTTATCCTGACTTTAGCAAGGCTTTCATCGCTGTTTCCCATAATATCCTCATATAGACGGAATAGTACAGGCCACCTAAGTGGACAGTGGAGAAGCATGACCAGCAGGTCAAGGGAAGTGATTTTCCCTCTCTACTCAGCTCTCATGAGACCCCACCTGGAGTACTGAGTTCATCTCTGGGGCCCCCAACATAAGAAGGACACGGACTTGTTGGAGTGAGTCCAGAGAAGGGCCACAAAGATGATCAGAGGGCTGGAGCACCTCTCCTATGAAGACAGGCTGAGAGAGTTGGGGTTGTTTAGCCTGGGGAAGAGATGGCTCTGGGGAGACATTATAGAAACCTTCCACTACCTAAAGGGGGCCTACAAGAAAGCTGGAGAGGAACTTTTTATAAGGGTCTGTAGTTACAGGACAAGGGGAATGGCTTTAAGTTGAAAGAGGGTAGGTTTAGATTAGATACTAGGAAGAAATTCTTCCTGGTGAGGGTGGTAAGACACTGGAACAGGTTGCCCAGAAAAGCTGTGGATGTCCCATCCCTGGAACTGTTCAAGGCCAGGTTGGATGGGACTTTGAGCAACGAGGTTTAGTGGAAGGTGTCCCCGCTTATGTCAAGGGGGTTGGAGACAGATGATCTTTAAGGTGCCTTCCAACCCAAACCATTCTATGATTCTATTTATATGGCTGACCAGCCTGTTCGTAAAGATGCATTTGTCCCACTTAGTCAATTTGATCCTATGTACTCCAAGTAATCCATGATCCTCAGATTTTGCCCCATTGTCACAGACACCAAACCCCTGTTGTTGATATTAGCTGTGCAAACAATTGTTACCATACTGGATCCATCTGCTGCTCCTTAAGCCTTTTCCTGTCACTTGCAGGATCGTGATCAAGAAGAAAACTATCTGGGCCCCTCATAGCCTTGACTACTGTCCCCAGAGCCATGTAATTACACAATACTTTCCAGTTCTCTCCTGGCAGTATTTTTGGTGCCCATGTGGAAGAACAGCAGGGCGTAAGTGTCTGAAGGCCAAACAAGCCTTTCAACAACATCCTAGACATAAGTCCCAACAAGCAGTAAATGTCCCTAGAAAACAGGTGAGGTTGTCAGATAGGGCCCTCTGTGCCCCCCAGCAAGGAGTCCTCCCCTACTAACATGCACTGCTTCTGCTGTTCCTCCATGGCTGAGGTTCAGCCAGCATGGATGCTTCATTTGACAGAGTTCCCAGACTTTTATCCACCAGGATGACACTGAAATTTTTCCATAGTTACAAGTCTCCAGGTGGAGCAGTAACCATCCTCCTGGTGCCAGATTTCACCATTTCAGCCTTCAGATGCTGTCTACTCCCCACTTGGTATAGTTAGAAGTTCAGGCTGTTGAAACTGTGGCATCTCAGAGAAGATTTGGTCAGTCTCTTTCTTGTCATCTCTGCTGCTCCCACAGCTCCTTTTTTGGCAACACTGATCCTCACGCAGGCTAAAGACCATCCCCTGGTCCTATTCTGCAGGTGATATTCAGGAAATCAATATCCAGCCTGCATGTGATTATTCCAGACCATCTAGTATTTTAAAGGCTCAGCATCAGCTATATTAAATCTTCCTGTCATTTGGTTCAAAAGTTTCTTCAACTGTTTAAGCAGATCTAGAAATCATTAGAGACATATTCTGATAGATCACATATTTTCATAAATAGTTTGTTACAGTATTCTGTTTGCCACTGGAAATGAACTCTACCTCTGGCAAAACTACCTATAAAATACTTCAAGTTCAGAATTCATTTAGAGGCCTGACTCACCACACATTTACTTCAATGAGTGCTAGAGTTGTAAACCCTCTGTCTCCCACTTCTTTTTTCTGAGAAGGTAGAAGAATAATGTCTCCATGTCATGCTTCTGTTTTCCAAGAAAAATCAAATACAATACACAGCAGGTACATGTTGTGGTTTAACCCCAGCTGGCAACTAAACACCACGCAGCCGCTCACTAACTCCCTGTGGTGGGGTGAGGGAATCAGAAGAGTAAAGTGAGAAAACTCATGAGTTGAGATAAAGACAGTTTAATAAGTAAAGCAAAAGCCACACATGCAAGCAAAGCAAAACACGCACACACCCATACAGTACACTATGTGACATTATGGCAGAAAAGATCCAGTTTTCAACTTCTGTTCTTTCAGTATAGGTGTTCAGAATTGAGAGTGATTCTGAAAATTTAAAGTTAATAATAATGCAGTGAGAACTAAGAGAATTGCTTATGTGCACAGTTATTGTAGGTTTATGGTGATTTGACTTATGTTTTTGAGCACCATAGCCAATTTATAGTTACAGGTGTCAATTAAGAGTTGTAGTAACAATTCAGTAAAAGAATTCATGTCCCTCACAGTCATTGTAACCTGAATAGAATCTTATATTGGTCCTTGTGACATGAAACCAGAGACACATATTAGAAATTTTTTTAAGGATAAAAACCCAGTATCAGCACTTTATGAAAATGGTCCTTTTGAAGTCCATTTGAACAAATGATTGAAATAAAACTCAAGAAACATTGAACAAAATGTTTCATTAAAGTCTGGACTTCATTCATTTACTGTTTCATCTTTATTCATCTTAATTTCTCCAGTACAAATAAAGTA